>NC_134488.1:44781733-45049233 GCF_040206685.1 Ascaphus truei | reverse complement strand
CCATTTGTTGGCAGTGCCGCAGCGGCTGCCGGTGCTTCTCCGCCACTGGTGGACTAACCCCAGCAAGGGGCAACGGAGTCCAGAGCAGAGTGGCTTGAGCGCCGGGCTCATTCCAGAGCTTCTCCGCCGCTGGTGGACTAACCCCAGCAAGGGGAAACGGAGTCCAGAGCGGAGTTGCTTGAGTGCCGGGCTCTGGGAGGGGATAAGCGGGTCGGTGTGGTACTGACGCCAGGAACTGGGTCCACTTCGCCGGGAACCACGTCTTGCCCAACGCACACACCAGTGCTAGCTCTTTCAGGGAAAATGGACGGGCCACCGCACCGGCCGTTACCTCTCCTGGTGCAAGACTTCCGTGGTCTCCGAGACCACCCGCTCCCTCCCCAAGTCTCTGCCGTCCCGGAGCTGGGTCCATTCCCTGTTCTCTGGGCGGTTTGATGGTTACAGCAGCTGCAGCTGTGGATCTTTGCACAGCCTGCCGGGTTTCATGCTCACCGATCGCTGTCTCTCTCTCAGCCTTGCTGGCTGCTTGTCCCCGCGCCGACTTGATGCACTCCTCCGGTTTCGGTGCCCGGCTCCAGTCAGACGGATGGCCGGCACTTTGGTTCTGGAGGCAATGCTTCTCACAAGTAGGGGAACAGTGAGGGGGTGCCATATCTTGTGTTATATGTTGTACACTGTGTGTTCAATATCTTTAGTCCCAGGAACTTGCAATTACCATCAAGTTCCCACTATATTACAGTATCCCGCAGAACACTAGTAATACAGGTCCAGTTCAATCCCGCCGCTTGCTACCAGTTTTATTAATAAGCCTGTGACGGGAGCTTTGTGACAGGCTATTAATAATACACCAAAATATATATATATATATATATATAACTGGGTTGAACTGGGACGAGACTTAGATATGATAAAATATAATTTTTTTCCTTGATAAAGGTGAACACACAAAATATACAAATAACAGGTAAAATATAGACACTTACTTAAAGATTAGGACAAGAAAGCCATCAGGATACAGGATGGGCCATTTCTTCCATAATTCAGTTGGCATCACAGCAATACATGCAGCCCATGAATGAAGACTCATGCATGAAGACACAGGCATGAAGACATGCAGACATGAAGACAATAGCTCTAGGCTGAGCCTGGTTCTTATACAATTATTTCCATTTGAACACAACCTAAACCCAGCCCCTCTCATAAATCAGCGGTGACGTTGACAGTTTTCCTCAGAGTAAAACTCCTCCCACCCCACGACGTTTAAAAACGGCTTTTCCCTATCTAAATAACTTCATAACTTCAGTTCAGTAGTACTTACTGGCACGTGAAACATATTAATGCATTCCGTCACGCATGACGCTCCCAATGAGACTACATATTACCGTGTAATATTACAATTAAGAGAGATATTAATATCTGGCTCTTAGTATCTGTTAGATATCAAGTGTTTAGAATCATTAGTTGGGGCTCGGTCCTACGAATACACATATGTAATTTTTAGCACGTTCAGCCGAGGACATCTCATAATATTCTTATATTTAATAAGGTCACCCATTCTGATATCCCCTTGGTAACCGCACCCCCTGGCCCCCATCAAAAAATCCTTTGAAGCAGGGACCCCTGGGTGGTGGATATTTGTCACCTGGTGCTAAATGTCACACCCAATGTCCCAGCCTGGGTCTAGCTGTCTCTAGCATTATTCCCTTGGTCTGCAAATTAGGTATTAACATACTGTACACTAAAAATCCCTTCTGCTTTTCACACCCAACTTCAATCAAGCCTTTTGAAGTACAGATTTTCTGAAAAGACACCCCACGGTTGTATTTTCTTAAACTGTAGCTTATTAACCCCTTAAGCCCCAGTGTGTGTGGTGCAGACACTGGCCCAGAAACAATACATTTTTTACAGGGGATTAAGCATTTGGATATTGAAGCGAGGTAAAAACACATTACTGGACCTCAGTCCAGTTAACCCCTTGCTTCCCAGGTGAGGGTAGAGGGTGGCCAATTGGGGTGTAACCCCTTTAATCCCGGGCCAAATCCTCCCCATCATCACAGTGACACAGGGAGAGGGTGACACAGGGAGAGGGAGAGGGTGACACAGGGAGAGGGTGACAGGGAGATGGAGAGAGGGTGACACCCACACACCCACACACCCACACACCCACACACAGACACACACACACACAGACACACACACACTCACTCACAGACACACACACACACACTCACAGACACACACACACACACACACACACACACACACACACACACACACACACACACACACACACACACACACACACACACACACACTCACAGACACACTCTCACTCACTCACAGACACACTGTCACTCACAGACACACACACACACACTCCCAGACACACACACACTCCCAGACACATACACACACACACACACACACTCACACTCACACTCACACTCACTCTCACACACTCTCACTCACACACCCTCTCACTCACACACACCCTCCCACTCACATACACACTCTCACACACACACACTCTCACTCACCCTCTCACACAGACACACACTCTTACACAGACACACAGACACAGACACACACACACACACACACTCTACAAGAAACGGAGCCGGGAGTCCCACTCACCAGAAGTATCTGGGGCCTGCGGGCGACATCGAGGTCTGCGGGTGACATTGGGGGGCCTGCGGGGGGCATCGGGTGAAATGGGGGGTCCTGCGGGGGACATCGGGCGACATTGGGGGGCCTGCGGGGGAAATCGGGTGTATGTTGGGGCCTGCGGGGGACATCGGGTGTATGTGGAGGCCTGCAGTAGACATCGGGTGTATGTGGGGGCCTGCGGGGGAAATCAGGTGTATGTGGGGGCCTGCGGGGGACATCGGGTGACATTGGGGGTCCTGTGGGGGACATCGGGGGGCCTGCGGGGGAAATTGGGTGTATGTGGGGGCCTGCGGGGGACATCGGGTGTATGTGGGGGCCTGCGGGGACATTGGGTGTATGTGAGGGCCTGCGGGGGAAATCGGGTGTATGTGGGGGCCTGCGGGGGAAATCGGGTGTATGTGGGGGCCTGCTTGGGACATCGGGGGGCCTGTGGGTGAAATTGAGTGTATGTGGGGGCATGCGGGGGACCTGCGGGGGAAATAGAGTGTATGTGGGGGCCTGTGGGGGAAATAGAGTGTATGTGGGGGCCTGCGGGGGAAATAGAGTGTATCTGGGTGTCTGTGGAGGAAATAGAGTGTATGTGGGGGCCTGCGGGGGAAATAGAGTATTTGTGGGGGCCTGCGGGGGAAATAGAGTGTATGTGGGGGCCTGCGGTGGAAATAGAGTGTATGTGGGGGCCTGCGGCTGAAATAGAGTGTATGTGGGGGCATGCGGGGGACCTGCGGGGGAAATAGAGTGTATGTGGGGGCCTGTGGGGGAAATAGAGTGTATGTGGGGGCTTGCGGGGGAAATAGAGTGTATCTGGGTGTCTGTGGGGGAAATAGAGTGTATGTGGGGGCCTGCGGGGGAAATAGAGTATTTGTGGGGGCCTGCGGGGGAAATAGAGTGTATGTGGGGGCCTGCGGGGGAAATAGAGTGTATGTGGGGGCCTGCGGGGAAATAGAGTGTATGTGGGGGTCTGCGGGGGAAATAGAGTGTATGTGGGGGCCTGCGGGGGAAATAGAGTGTATGTGGGGTCCTGCGGGGGAAATAGTGTATGTGGGGGCATGCGGGGGAAATAGAGTGTATGTGGGGTCCTGCGGGGGAAATAGTGTATGTGGGGGCATGCGGGGGAAATAGAGTGTATGTGGGGGCCTGCGGGGGAAATAGAGTGTATGTGGGGGCCTGCGGGGGAAATAGAGTGTATGTGGGGGCATGACGATGGGAAACGTGGCCGCGCTGGATCCAGCAGCCAACTTTGCTTGCGCGTGCGTATACCCCCCACCCCCCGGCTGCATCCATGGGGACGGAAGTCAGAGCCCCTGGCAGCAAGCGGGGATCGGGGGCGCGTCAGACCAATCAGGGAGAGGAATTATTTATTAATTTATTAAAAAAAAAAAAATTTGAAAATTTTGGCGTGAGCAGGGGAAAATTAATAGAGCCGCAGCACGGCTCGCCAGCGGCCTAAATTCACTCACCACGGGCGTGTGGTTATCATTAATTGTTGAACACTGTATATATATATATATATATATATATATATATATATATATATATATATATATATATATATATATATATATATATATATATATATATGAAGATAATAAGACAGCGCCCCTGTCAGTGACACCCAAACTGCTATATTTTGATCTCATGCAGCAAGATGATACACCCAGCACAGATGTCTATTTACAATAAAATATAATCCAAAATGGATTGTGGTGAGGTAACAGTGGATAATTAAGAAAAAATAAATATTTATAAAAAATATAAAAAATGTAAAATATATATAAAAAATTGTTGCTTAATTAACCAAAAAATGTATTATATAAAAAAGAAAAAAAATGTATGGCAATGAAAAAATGAAAAATATGTAGAAAATCTAAATAACCCAACAAATTATAATAACAAATAAAACATGAATGAAAAAACAATAAAAATAGAAGGTAAACTGTACTTAAATGTCCTTATGAGTCCTTTTTACTGAAAAAATAAAGTCCAGGCTGCTTCTCTCTTGGGCTCACCAACCTCCCACGATACCTATTAGAAAAAAAGAAAAGAAAAAGCGCCCGATCCTTGTATAAAATCCGTGATAAAAGGTTTAATTCGCCAAGTAACGACAATTGCCAACTCACACTTTCTCAATAAGTTATAAGCATTTTATGGGACCAGCCCATGCACCAAGCCGACGTCACACTGTCATAGTTCTCCTCCGTCTGCAAGCGGTTGTATTCTCAGCAAATGGATGTAGATGTTGACGCTGCTGCCGCTCCAAACTCTCTCTGTGGACACGGAAGGAATTCCTCGATCGTACGGCTGCACACGAGTTCTCCACAGTCAGAGAGCAGAGAGATCTGGAACTGACATCCTAGCTCTGGTGTCTGAGCTGCTCGACCACCGTAGATGCCTCTACCACGTGACCCTGGATACCACGTGTTCGACGGAGCTGCAGCCGGTCTCAACTCTACCTGAAAAAAACCCCGCTCATGGTCTGTGGCAGTGCTGTAAGTAGGACTCCGGTTTTTACCAACCGGATCCCACGCCTGCGATTTTATTGTGTTTAATAAATCTATCTTAGTATCAGCCAGCCTTATATGTTTTATGTTATATGTTTTGTGTAATGTTAGTCTTGTTTGGTGTACTATATCATTGCATATCTGCACTATGATGTGTTTTTCTTGTTTCTCTTCTCTCTGCATATGTTGATGGAGTTCACACAGTGAAGATACAGCTGAAAACTACATTTAAAGCTACCATCCGTGTGAGAACATTCCCATATTGGACAATCTTTTTCCACCATTGGACACTAGTGGCGCCGGTCTGTATTGTATATTTGGGAGCTGATCAGAGCTTCCCCGACCTAGAACTGCCGGCGCAGGGTCTAGGGAAGGAATTTTTGAATCTCTCTTTCAAAAGATGCGGAAGGGATTCCAACAGGATATAACTGCCGCACTGGAAGGTCTGAGACCGGACATAAGTGGCCTTACTACCCGCACAGATGAACTAGAGACCAAAATGGATGAAGTACTCCTGACCCAGTCCAACGCAGAGGATGAGGTGGTCAGACTAGGTCACGCCGTTGACAAGCTCAAGGACGCCCTGGAGGATCAGGAGAACAGAGAGCGCAGACAGAACCTGTGCATAAGAAATATTTCTGAGTGTTTCTCCCGACGCCCTCCAGGACTACCTCCACAGAACCTTCCTGACCCTGGTACCAGAGCTGTCAGACCACGACCTCCAGAGGGACAGAGCACATCGCGCACTGGCCCCCAGGTCGGTAGATCCAAATTGCCGCAGAGACGTATGTCAGGAATCCACTCCTGGCTTTGACTGGAGCCCATCCATCCGGAGCTTTGCAGGTTCCAGACAATCTATTCCCTGCTTCTTCAATCACCTGCCTCCTGCTGCCTCCTGTGCAGCTCTGGGCTGATTGGCCTCCTGTGCTATTTAGTGCCTGTCCTGCCCTCAGGAAGTTGCTGGACATAGACTTTGCAATCCAAGTTGCAAGTAACTGTGCTTGTCACAGATTCCCTGTTTGGCCTGCTGGGCTCCTTGTGCCTTGTATCCTGCTTCCAGACCCCTGCATCCCAAGGCCTTCTTGCATAGCAGCCTCGGCGCTGCTTTCCTTGTTCCTGGCAGACTTCGCCTTTGCTGCGCTGTAGCGGCTACGCTTGTTTCCCCAGCGTTTCCTGTGGCGTGTCTGCACCCCTGGTTCCTGCTTCCTCCAAGTGGAGTGTACTCCTGGCCTTTTCCTGACGCACTACAGCACCTTCGCTGAAGCATCTCTGCTGCAGTGGCTTCTCTCAAGGTTCTAGCCTCCTATGCTGAAGTACCTTCACCCAAGATTTCCTGTTGATGACCTCGGCTTGTTTCCTCGACCACCGCTCCTGTGCCGCCTGCCTTGACCCCTGCCTGGATAACGTTAACCCTACTTTCTCCAATCCTGACCTGGCTATGTCTGATTATGGAATCCGCACTCCGGACCTGACTCCGTGGCTTAAGGTCGGTGTTTATACATCCCCACCTCAGCCCCGCGGTCCGGTACCAGTTTGTGGCAAGCACGTACGTTACATCGTAATAGTCAAACTGCACACCTACTATGCTAAAGAAAGAATTATGTCTGCCAGTAGAGGGCTAATTGACCTCCAGATGCATAATAACCCAATCCAGATCTTTGGCGACCTCTCCAAAGTCACCATCGATAGACGCAGGGAGATGAAGCCCCTTACAGCGATTCTTAGGGAGAGAGGCATCAAGTACAGATGGGATTTCCCCTTCAAGCTTGTCGTTCTTAAGGATGGCCGTTACCACTCCATCTCCAGGCCAGAAGAATCTCCAGAGTTCTTGAAGTCGCTGGGACTAACCCCTCCTCTGCGAGACCGAGAGATGTCCCCCAGAGACCCAGAAAGACCTGAGGCCTCAGACCTTGGGGTCCCAGATGTGCTCAAGTATTACCAAGCGGCAAAGCTGAGGCAGGCTGTAGCTTGGAATTACGACCCGGCCTCCTAATGCTGGCATTCAATAGAATCCCGTTTCGCGGCCCACCTCCCCCTCCCTGTGTCCCTCTGGTCCCACGGGGGCAAGGAGAAAATCCCTAGGAAGTTTGACCTAGGATCAATGAGATGTTCGTGGGACATATGGCTCAAAAATAAAGGGAAGTATGGCCTATTAGCATCCCCCTCTCAACTTACCCCCATCTTTGGAAACCCACATTTCCCGCCAGGGTGTTCACAAAGACAATTTGGTCAATTTCAAGACCTGAACATCAGGCTGGTTGCAGATCTGCTGAAGAAGGGTCAGCCCTTCACCTTCCAGGAGCTCCGGGATAAATATCAGACCCAGAATCACCATTTATTTAAATACCTGCAAATTAGGCACTTTCTCTTTTCGCTCTCCCAAAATGCCAAATTCCCCACACTAACCAAATTCGAATCCCTATGTATCAAGGGCAGCTACCACAAGGGGTTGATCTCCGAGATCTACAGGGGGTTGGAGCTGACAGCGGATCCCCCAACCCATAAATATATGCAAAAGTGGTCCGCGGACTTAAACCTGACAATTGACACAGATGACTGGAAGGATGTTTGGGAATCGGCAACTAAAACCTCTATTTGTACAATCACCAAAGAAAATATATACAAAATTCTATTCCAGTGGTACCTGACCCCGACTAGGCTGAGCCAGATCTTCCCCGGCACACCTGACATGTGCTGGAGGGGATGTGGTCAAAAGGGGGACATGGCCCACATTTGGTGGTCATGTCCAGAGATTCAGAGATATTGGTCCATGATTCAAAAATGAATACATGAGACCACGGGACTAAAGATCCCCTTAGACCCTCTGACCTTCGTGCTCGGTAAATCTATTGAAAACACCCCCCTGATCTCCTCGATTTTCACAGCCGCCAGATGCTCGGTCGCAGCGGCTTGGAAGCGAATGAAAGCCCCAACTAGAGGCACAGTTGTTAAAAGGATCAGCACAGTTATGACTATGGAGAGACTCACAGCGATGCTCCATAAAAAAATGCCACAGTTCCAAAAAACTTGGGAACCGTGGCTGGAGTCCCTACCCCCAGGGCTGGCCTAGGTCCAAGCCATAAGAGCCCTCCCCCTCCCCCCTCTTCTCCCCCTCCCACCTTCCCATCCCCGTCTGTCTGTCCCCCCCCCTTTTTTTCCTCTATATGTTAAAATGTTTATTGGAAACTCTGTCCTAATTTCTGTCATGTGCACATGACAACTCTGTATTCTCGCTGATATTTTTCCAATAAAAAAAAAAAGGGAAAAAAAATAAATACATTACAGTAAATATTAACCACATAATAGCCCACGGGCCAACTAGTCATAGGGATCCGTGACTAGCTGACTAAAAAAGGCTACAGAGGGGTTACTATAAATCAACAACTACACTACCTCCACCCCCCTGCCACCTGAGCAGGTAGTACAGTTTTTCTGTGCGATTCTTTACTGGCTGTAAGGTGGCCTAGGGCTTATCCTTCTCTGTGTTCTTTCTCCAAGTGCTGTCACTGTCACTCTGTGAGAGATAGCGAGACGATCAACATGTCTAACTTTACAGGAGCAGAGGTTTACCAGGAACAATTTGACCCAAAGTCATTTCTGACTAGCTATTATCAATTTGGGTCGGAGAATTCATGGGATTGGTACCTGACATTTGTCATGAAACATTACTGTGAAGTGTTTACTTCAGGTAGGTAACAAACTTTTTACCACACTCTTATGTACGCTGGTCAGTGACATATATCTCCCTAATTTATAGGGATTATGTACCAAAGTCTACTGGCTGGAAAATGGGGCAAACACTAGTATCAGATTTGTTTAAGAAAATCTAACCCATAAAAACATTAAAAAAAACTTTTTATTGTGTTGCGGCTTTCCGCCAAAGTTTGTATCCGGGTGACACAATCTTATATGCACACAGCCCTAACCTCTCTGACCTTGGACACGTACTTCAATCTGACTTTTTGAGACTTGAAAATTGGATTTCCCAAAATAAGCTGTTTTTAAACACTGATAAGACTGTGACAATGGTATTTGGGACCAAGGCTAAATTTCTAAAGCTTCCAATGAAGGAGCTACAGATCAGAACCAACTCTTATACTATCCTAGCCCCTGTTACTAGTTTCAAATATCTAGGCATATGGTTTGACTCCCATTTAATATTTGGGCTGCACATTGATCCAAATGGCATCCAAATCCTATGCCAAACTAGGTGTACTATATAGGAACAAATCCTCCCTACGTCTGCTGGTCAGAAAGCTTCATCTCTTCATCATGCTGATGCCAGTTATAGACCATGGGGACATAGTATATGGTACGGTGACGGCACCCAAAACTCATTTTGGCAAACTTGACACCCTCTACAACTCAATATGCCTCTTTGTCCTCCAATGCAATTACAACACACATCACTGTGAACTTCTGCCACCAGTCTAAGTTCTTTCAAAACTAAAGCTGTCTAACATTTTAATCTGTCTGTAACTGTTACATACGCCTTTAATATATATTATCTTTAACTGTGCATGCAATGTCTTGTATATAATGTATAACCCTTTTCACTAAATGTAACTATGTATTTGTAACCATGTATTTGTCATCATAACTCTGTCCGCAGGACATGCGTGAAAACGAGAGGTAACTCTCAATGTGTTACTTCCTGGTAACACATTTTATAAATAAAAATAAATAAATAAACGTTTTGAACTTGAGAAATCTTAATAGGTTGGAGGTTATTTTTTCATTCATTCATTCATTCATTCAGCCCCTGAGTTTCCATTTACTTTATGGGGTTTATTTACCACTGTGTCCAGGCTTCAAAACTGAGTCCAAAGAACACCAGTTCACAAAACAACACCGTATGTATTGGAGAACATACTGTACATCCCATTGAAAGCCATAGGATTTTTGCCTTTGTTAAATCTAGTTTTGACATAATTTATTACCTGGGAGACTTTAGTTAATAACCCCCCATTTGTAAAGGTCTCTTCGCGGCTGATCTGGAGCAAGATGTGTAGAAAAAAACTGACCCAGATCCATCAATTCATTCTCTTTAGTTGGATGGGTGTGAATATTTGCACTAGTTTTGCAGTCCGGAGTCGTAGTAATTGGTGAACACACTTATGTCTCTTTGCTGCAAAATTTGAGCAAAAAGGTACAAAGATGATGATGATGAAGATATCCCCTTAAATGCAATGGAGATTTTCTAGTACGCCTTTTTTTGCACCAGTATTGTCCAACTTTGCAGTTCGGAGATGTTGATAAACAGACCCCCCTCCCCCCTTTTGTTCTATTATTCATTTTACTGATGAACTTTGATTACATGGCCAAAAACCAACTATAAGATACATTATGTTATTATGTTTCTGTGCTCTAAAGTGCAAAGAAACTCTGATTTGTAAATGGTTTTGTTCAACTAACACTAGAAAAAATATGAAATTTTTGCAGAATGGAACCTCCATTTTTCTGGTGTCACCCACAGGTAAAGTGAAAGGTAAAACCCTGATTGATATCGGCACCGGTCCCACCATCTACCAGCTCCTCTCAGCCTGTGAAGCTTTTGACGAGATCACCGTTTCAGACTATGCCGACCAGAACCGAGAGGAGTTTGAGAAATGGCTGAAGAATGATCCGGGAGCGTTTGATTGGAGTTCAACAGTGAAACATGTTTGTGAGCTGGAGGGGACAAGGTTTGTGACAGTGGGAGGTAGAGAGCGAAAGCAAAGTGAGGAGAATTGGAAGGAAAGTGGTGGGAAGAGGAGAGAGACTCATTTATTGGACAGACTGGCAGATATAACATCCATAACTGAGTCCTCTGCCACTGAAAGTGTTAATCCTGATGTAAAATCATAACATAACAAACATAATGGACCCTTTGTAGAAGCTATTTCTCATATCTACTAACTCTCTACACTTCTCTGAAAGAATATAAATGTATGGAGCCTGTTCACCATATTGGTTCAATGCAGTATTACACATTTACTTTGTACCCACATCTGTGTGAAATGTAGGAAATTAAACACACAGATACCCAACAAGCTCTGAGAAACCCCAAACATCAGCTGCTTTTGGCAGGGTAGTGGCCCCTCCCCAAAGGTTTAAGCTCGCCCCTCCCCACTTTCCAAGTTGGCAGGTCAGTTTCATTGTGCCAGGTTACGACAGATCCAATGTGATCATTCTTCCTGTAATTATACAGGTTAATAAGAATTTTAACCCAGGTGAGTTTTAGGTCCTGCTTTGGCCATGCCTTGTAAGTGGCAGCAGGCTTAAGACACTTTGGCCAAAGGGTTAAACTAAATTACCCTTTTCCAAGAGAATATATAGGTATTACACTGAGTATTTTTGTCACATTGGAAGTAGCTTTGGGCATCTTTGTTTGTTTTTTGTTGTATAAATGTAGGAAATTATTCTAGTTTGACACAAGCTGCACAGGTTTACACAGGACCTGCTCACTCTTGGCTGTTATTATTGAATCAAAAACCACTTATACAAATTCTAACTTAAAATAACACAGAATGGATACATTATATTTAAACCATTATTAATGGATCACAACGGTGACCATATTTGATTTTATATCACATAAAAATTGATTTGATTATGAAAACAAAACTGGGGACAGCTTTAAAATGTCAATAATCTTTACCTATTACCCCATATAACACCTCCCTATAACAACTCCTATGGCCCCATATAACTGCTCAATAATAACGCCTCATATTGCCCCATATAACCACTTACTATAACTGCTCCTAATACCCAATATAATCCCACCTTATAACTGATCCCTATTTCCTCCGACTTCTCCATATAAATGCTCCCCATATCACAAGCTGACAATATTGAAACCATAGATATAGTGTCACTGGGATCATTATGTTCCAGATGCTTTAAAAAGGGTGAACTTTACATTAAGTCAGAGGAAACGTTTGAGATGTGTGTGACAATGTAAGTAGCAGGTTCAGTCCAGTTTAATACACTTTAGGCAATTTCTAGTCTCAAAACATCTGCTCAGTATGACTCTCCTGATGATGATCGGAAGTTAGCACTTGAAACCTTGTCAATAAAACTATATTATATTATACATTTAAATTATGAATTACGTTTATCACACGCTACAGAAGTGCTGAGGCATTTTCTTCCATAAAACTAAAACATCCCTCATTCTGTTCTCTTATTTCAGAGATAAGTGGATGGAGAAAGAGGAGAAACTAAGAAGAACGGTAAAACAATATCTGAAATGTGACATCCTGAGAAGGAACCCTGTAGAGCCGGTGGTCCTTCCTCAGGCTGACTGCATCATGAGCTCTTTGTGTTTAGAAGTTGCCTGTAAGAACAACGATGATTATCACAGTGCACTAAAAAATATCACCTCCATGATAAAGTCGGAGGGTCACTTGGTGCTCTGTGGGGTTCTGAGATGTCACATGTATACAGTTGGGGAAGTCACCTTCTCCAGTGTTTATCTGGAGGAGAAGTTGATAAATGAAATCCTACATGAAGAAGGATACGCCATTGAGAGGTTTGAGGTGCAGGAAAGAATCAAAAATCCCATCCATGACATGGACGCTTTTTTCCTTGTGGCCCAAAAACTTAAATAAGGATGAAAATGTTTTACCCTGTATGACCAAAAAAATAAATAAGAAGTTAATTCCTCTGTCATAAATAAATAAAAACATGTGTCTGAATGAAACCAACTGTATTAACACATTGCAGTCGGTCAATTATTTAACATCTCTCAGTGAATGAATGTAACTTACAGTAGTAGGTCAGTAGGTCAAGTTCAGACAATGTGGACATATATCAATGGTCCCAGCTGTAAAACTAGGGCAAATAAATATGCAAAAACTCCAGTTATCACAGAAAAAAATGTTGGGCTCTTGGTATCAACACCAAAATGAAAGCACAATTTATTTATTCTTATATACTGAACAGTATATTTTTTGCCACTTACCCTAAATATACCTGTGACAGGCTGCATCTATGTATTCATCTTAGCTGCACCATTTTTGAGTATGTCTGTGTCGAAGGATTTGTGGAGTAAGTAGGAGGTTTCGGAGATGGATGCCTTTTCTATTAGTAATAATCAAGTAATTGCTAATCTATGGACCAACACACCCAGTGCACAAGGGGTTTGCATAAGGAGTTAGAAAGAGTCAATGCAATGCGCTGTAGCCAAAGATCAATGAGAACTATTTCAAGTAGGCTTTTTGTCAGTTTAAAATGTGTTCTGCACAAGACGCATGGAAACAGCAGGATGAATAGAACAGTCACACAGATTGGTACTCCACTAAAGGGACAGGGAAACAGTATGATGGAAAAAGAAATGTATGAAAAGCAATCAAATGTATACGCTATTTGTTACTATGGGATTTGCTTCATATTAGTCATACCCATAGGTCCCACCCCCTAATCAATATTATCATTTTCCATAAATCAACAAATTTATCAAGCAAGACTATGATCAACCAAGACTATGATCAACCAAGCCTATAAAAGGAAAAAACAAACTGCAACACAGGACTTGCTGGTAGATAAAATCACTCCACGACAATCCAAAACAATAAGATTAATTGGGACCTTCAATGAGCAATGAGGCCATGCTAGGGACATTTTCCAAAAACATTGGCATATCCTTCGGGCTAAGGATGATGTTATGGAGATTTTGCAAACCTACCCTGAAATGACAAGCCCAGGTATAGAAACCTCTGCGATAGTCTGGTCCATAGCCATTTTGAAAGCAGGACTGTCCCAACATGGCTACCAACCAAATCCAAGGGCTCATTCAGTTGTCACAGCTGTAAAGCCTGCACAGTCATCAAAACAGCAAGTCATCTCTGGTTCTCTTTGATGTAGTCCTCACTGTTGAATATTACCAGGTTACCTTCTTTATCTGGAAAGCCCTGTATCCCCCAGAACACATGAAGCTACCAGTGCTGCTATATACCTGTCGGCTCCAGGAGCCCGAGCCTCTGCCACGGAGAGCCTGGGGTGTGTACTTACTCTGGTGCAGCACCTCCACCTGTGAGGGATACCAGCAGAGCGGAAGCAGCCCCTCACAGGACACAATGATAAACACACACAGTATAAAATGAACGGAACCTTTACTTGTAACAGTGAATTGCATATGCATAGGATGACTCTCCCTTATGGTAAACAAATAGGTGTACAAAGGCTCCACACCTCGCAGGGCTTTCCTCCCCAGAAGTGTTACCCAACACCGTGTATCCCCACACCGTGTCCACAGTACCAGAGGTGTCCCTTGGTCACTTCACTCAATAAGTGTCCCCCAAAGATGCCCACCCCTCTAGGCATGATCATCACCTTATTATACCGGTTTGTTGGTGCACTTGCTGACTTTACCTGCCGGGCGCACCAGCACCCGGTCCGATGAAAATTCACAAAGGATCCGCCGATCCACTCTCCTCCACGACGTTGTCAGGGTGATCCCATCCGGGTAGTGTCTCTTTAGTCTCTTTGATGAGGCCTGGTTCCAGACCTCTACCTCAGGGAGTTCAGCGTCCGCTGTGTCCCTAACTATATTCAGCTACTAAAAGGACCCGTTCCCTAGGCTAGGGCCTGTCCCTATAGCAGCCATAAGCTACTGTATACACTGACTCAGGGCCTATCTTGGGCCTAGGGTTTTTTGCTGGCCTAGTGCAGAGGCTACTTGCCTCTCTGCACGGACCCTCTGTCCCCTACCTCTGCCTGTCACACTCTGCCTGTCTGCTCCCTGTGACACACTTTCTTATCCTGCCTGTCAGGACTGCCCCAGCTCCTATTGGCTCCCTAGTGTCAGGTGGGACACTCCTAAGGCTCATGGAACTTACAGTCCCTTCCAAGAGACTTCCCTGAATGGCTAGCCTTCGCACGCTTTCCCACTGCGCATGCGCAACATGAATAGCCGTCGCCACTCGTCTGCGCATGCGAGAGTGCCCACAAGATGGCGGCTCCCTCTGCAACCATCGGAGCTCCCGCCAACGCGATCGCCGTCTCGGCGCACACTGGCATCCGCACGCCCCCTCCCATGGAGTTCTTGAAGATGCATGCACACGCCCCCGCATCCCGCCCAAACTCTCCTGACTGCGCAAAAGTGAGTACAAACAAGGGGGGGGGGTTCAACCGCAGAGGGAGACCTGGCTACATCTGAAAGTTTTATAACAATGTTATGCTCTTGTTCAAGATCTTTAAGAGCTTTTAGTTCCCTGACTGAGATTTTTTTGGTTTGTAATCTCTCTGAATGTTCTCTAGGTCCCTAGTAACTAGGTCTACAAACACATTGACATTAGGACTAATCTCAGATGGTGGATTAAATTTAGATCTTGGTTTAAGGGATGTAAAGGGTCCCTCCCCTTGTACTCTCTCGGATTCTTCCATAAGTGATGGGAGATTTCTCGAATTGTCCAGATCTTGGTTGTCACATAAGGTAATGCCTACATTTCTAACCATGTTCTGACCTCTCCTCTTATACATCTTGTGCAGTAGAAGCTTTCTTGCGAATAGGTTCACATCATTAACCCATTTGAAAACATTCATAGTTACTGTGGCAGGACGGTAACGCGGTGGGGTCAGTAAGAGTCCCAAACAGTTGGTAAGGCTTTGAACTACATAACCGGATACTAATGGGTTAACATCCAACTACCCATTCAGCCTAAGGCAGCATTTCTAACACAGTATCAAATAGGATTGGTATTTAAATTTAGAAATACACAGGAGCTCCAATCTGCCCATGCTAAAGTCAACATACCATTTACTCAGTATCTTATTTATGTCTGAGCTTCTGGCTACTCTGTAAACATGACAATTTATGAAATCTTTCAACCACATATACTCTCCTCTGTACTGATTGCTCATAGCTACAGATCTGTGGTACAAGACCTGAATAGCAAACCTTATTTGTAATCAATCAAAAACTTTCGCTGGGTTATTGTTTATTGATTACTATTTTGGGTGTCAAACCTTCAGAAACATATATGTATTTTTTGCGTTGCCTTATGTATACCCTATTTTTTAATTTTGGAGTTCAGCTCCATTAAAGTTTCTATACTTATCAATGCATCCATTTATTTCCCTTATACTTTGGGACTAGAGAGCCCTCACTAGTGGGGATACCTTTCAGGCTGTCTGCTCTGCTGTTAGTAAGAAGGGTGCAGGAGAAAGAGAGAGGGGGGATGTTTTGTGTGTAAGTTAGGCACTGGGTATTAAAGGCTTGCTCTTACAGGGTATAGGAATAGTGCAGAAGAGCAGCTACAGAGCTTTCCCATTAAAATAAACCCTTATTCAAAATAGTGTGAAGTTATTAATGGCATTAACATCAAGTGACTGGCAGCTATATGAGTAGAAGCGGGACAGAGAGGAAAGGAAACTCAGAAATTATGGTAGGGATTTTAGGCAAAGGAACCAAACACACATTCTCCCTATTACTTTTAAAGCTATATACTCCTCTGTCCCTCCTTATATCTCACCCTAATATCTTACTAAACACTCCTCGGCCCCTCCTTACATCTTGTGGTCTATTCTAGTAGGTTTGATAACAAACTCATCATGGTTTTTTGAACAGTTCTAGAACAATTTGGCTAGGGACTGTACAGTGGCTAATCAGAAAGCCTTGATAAGTTACCAAACTCGTAGGGGGAGTGCATTTTCCCAGGCATTCTCGACCCTGGCCAACTCACCAAGTGGAAGCTGCCAAACCGCTCCTACTTGCATTTTTTCTAAAATGTTGCTACTCTACTAGCCTCGAGAATCTCATCGGGGCTCTGAAATAGCGAATTTATCACTGATCTCATCTCAATAGCCCAGGGGTGGCGAGATTGGATCTAAGAGCAGGACTAAGATCATACATCGACCTTGGCCCTTTGCAGACACACTTACTAGAACACCTTCCTACTGTCTCTGTACGTTTTTCCTACTTAGGACTCTTTTTCCGAATATTACTTATATGTGTGAAGCTCTTATTCCCATTCTGTGTTATACTATTATGTCCCATGTATTACTGCTGTGTCACGCTATGTACATAATGGCAGAGTATAAATAAAGATATACATACTGTACATACTCTTCTATACCTTGTTTTCAGTATGTTTGTACTGTTTGTGTTTTAAATGAGATACTACACCCTCGAAACACCTTGTCCCAGGCAAAACCCATGACAGATTACCATACAGAAACCACAAAAAATAAAAAAAAAGTATCAATAACTCTTTTTAACTTTAGAGATTATGCTGGACACAATCGGCATGTTTAGAGAAAAGGCTGAACCACAATAGGAACTTATCTTGCTCTCTTGCCACCATATTTTTGGTTCAAATGGCAATAATTAAAAATAGACAGCATTTTTGAAAGTAAGGGAATGTTTGAGAATGAAGAGGTAGTAAGTGGATCTGAGGACAGTGTATGCGGCAAGAACGCAACTGGGTGTCTATGCTTCCGTTACAGACACTCACAGCGTTAATCCCTTGTGCGGCGACCCCCGCAGTCGTGTGGCCGCATCACCGCAGACTTGCTACATCTGTATTACAATCTGCCTAAGAAACATTTATTATATGATGAGGGTTAAATAATAGTCAAACTCCAGGGTGCTCATACAGTTTGTTTAATTCAGACTCTTATGGGGTTTTTATTAATAACAGGGGAAATGAACTGCAAACATACAAAACCAGATAATCATCCCTGTACAATTCTTATGGTCATTTCTTATTATAAGCCAAAAGGAAATAAGCCTCCAAACCCTCTCTCCCATCCCCAGATCCCTTGGGATTTTTGAGCAGATCAAACTTGTCAATGCTGAATCCTGCTTCATCCAAGGCTTCTTCTAGAAAACCCTTCTCTATATAAAGGTCAGAGAAATTGGTTTCCCCAACTCTATAGGAATGGCTGTTCAGGATCCCACAGATTATCAGAGGACCTCCAGGTTTTAACATGGAGGTGATATTTTCCAGTGCTCTGCGATAGGCATCATGGTCCTTACATGCAGCTTCTAAGCACAAAGAAGTCATGATGCAGTCTCCCTGGGGAAGGATGATGGGATCTACAGGGTTGCTTTTCAGGACATTACATTTCAGATACTGTTTGCACTTCATTCTTAATTTCTCTTGTTTCTCCATCCACTTGTTTCTGAAATAACAGAAAGAGAGAAGTGTTCATTTTGTGAGTTTCTAAAAGAAAATACCTCCGCACTTCTGTAGCACGTGAAGCCTTTTAAGGCTTCGGTTCCAGTGACAGTTTCAGCGCACGTGCGCTGTGTGTATAAGCACCGCCCCTCAATGGGGCTGAGCCCAGTACACACCTTTCCTCTGAAGGTGCAGCCGAGCCATACTGCCAGGTTTTTTAAACTCAATGAAATTGAGTTTAGAACTTGCGAAGGAGGCGTGGCCAAGCCCCCGCCGGCGGTTCCCCCAATGAGGGAAAACTAGCTGTGTGAGGTCATGGCCACGCCCCCGCAAAACCCCCACCATGCCCCCTCCCGTCGCAATCTCCCTCTCTCCCTGGAAGACCGCAGATCGCGGCTAGCGCTGTGCACGTGACAACCCCCCCCTACGCCCCCGCCGGGCGCGCGTGCCACAGTGCTGACTGGGACTGCAGCCTTAATATGAGTGATATAATATAGTAGTTGTATACTTAATAGACAGTTTAGCTTTACAAAGAAAAATAAAATAACTGCGCCAACCGTATTAAAATGGGTTCAAAGTTTCAGTCCCTCATAGAGTGTAGTCCTGCTGCCAGAGTTTCTTTCAGAGGTGATTCACCAACCTCTGTATTAGTCACAGAAAATAAGGGGGGGGGGATCCTCCGGTACGGTGTTTCACTCAGATTTCCAGGACACATGCAATATAAAACAGACAGAGGGGCCACAATCAGGAAAGGTTAAATCACAGTAGTATGCTGGGGAATGAAATGTATGAGAGGCGCACTTACATTGAAACACCAGAATCCACCTTGGGTATAGTGTGTGCTTCTTAGTTTGACCTCCGGAAAAAGGGGGAAGACAGGGAAAACATAGTATAATACCGTTTATTAAACAAAATTGATTAAAAAAGAGATTGCCAACTCACAAGCGGCCATTAAAAAATGGCACAGAAAGGAGATGTTTTCAGTCTCTGCCGGACTTCCTCCCAAGTGGTTAGGTGTCCGCGTGGAGTCTGTCCCAATTGGTAGGATGGTAGTGCAGCGATGTAGGTGAAAATCGGGTGGTTTACCCAGACTTGTGCACAGCCTGGTCTCTCTCCCGTTCGTCAACCTCCTTGCTGCCGCTTCCGCCTTCCGCGCATGCGCATGCACTCCGGTCGTGATGCTGGCCAAATTGGGATTCCACTCTACTCCTCTGTATGGTAGCTTGTGAAGACCAAAAACTGTCAGACGCGTTTCGCAAAATGCTTCCTCAGTGATGTAGATGCATGTAGGGTAACAGCACTTTATATATCCTTCAGTCCTTTAATTGTCCAATCTTACACTGTTTCTTTGTCTCTCTATTTGCATAGGTGATTGCTCTGTTTAAATCACTCTCTTGCATAGCTATAAATACATCAATACCTGACAATAAAGCTTAAAATAATAACTTATATAAATACTTAATATGACTATTTAAAAACATATTACATTCTATCTTCTTATCTTACTATATTAAAAGGTGCCAAAAAGAAGTGGAGTTCCAAGTTTCTGCAGTTTAAATATTCAAATAAATGCTGTCAATTCCAACTCCAGATTGAACCCTTTTGGTGCCAGGGTTTGAAGGGAGAAGATCCAAAAGGATTCTCTTTGTGATATTTTTTGAATAAAGTCTCCTCCCCTCCAATTTGTCTTTACCTGTTCTATTCCAAGGAACTTTAAACATGCAGGGTTTTTGTTATGTTTGATCCTGTAATGGTTTGACACACTATCGGTTTCTAAACCATTTACAGGCATACCCCGCATTAACGTACGCAATGGGACCGGAGCATGTATGTAAAGCGAAAATGTACTTAAAGTGAAGCACTACCTTTTTCCCACTTATCGATGCATGTACTGTACTGCAATCATCATATACGTGCATAACTGACGTAAATAACGCTTGTGTAACAGGCTCTATAGTCTCCCCGCTTGCGCACAGCTTCGGTACAGGTAGGGAGACGGTATTGCTGTTCAGGACGTGCTGACAGGCGCATGCGCGAGCTGCCGTTTGCCTATTGAGCAATATGTACTTACTCACGAGTGTACTTAAAGTGAGTGTCCTTAAACCGGGGTATGCCTGTATAATATTCCTAATGTGTTCTCCAATTCATGTCTTTAATTTACGTATCGTTCTTCCTACGTATTGGAGATTGCATCCATATTGCAAGACATACACTATGCCTTTGCTATTGCAAGTAATATGGGATTTTATTGGGTATTCAATTGACGAAACAGTACTTTTAAAAGATATGCTCTTTGTGTTTTGTTGTGTATTATTTTTACATGCTCTGCAGTTTAGATATTTAGAGAAACCTTTAGACAATTTATCCAACCAACATTGATTTTGTTTTGGGTGGAGATAGCTTGTAACTAATTTTTGTTTTAAATTCGGTGCTCGTGAGAAAATCACATCTGGTTTTTCTCCTATGATTTCTTTTAACCATTGATCCTGTTTTAAAATGTGCCAATGTTTTTTTAAAATACCTTTAATTTTATTTGACTGTATGCTAAAAGTCGTAATAAAAGGAATAACATTTTCTCCAAATTTGTTGTCTGATTTTTTCTTCTTATATGTTAGCAGTTCTGTTCTATTTAATTCTCCTACGTTTTTGATAGCTGTTTCCACTGTCTGTACTTTATATTCTTTCTCCAGAAATCTCTCTTTCATTGGCATGATCTGATTTTCATAATCTTCCAGTTGTGTACAATTTCTTTTTAAACGTCTGAATTCCCCATAGGGGACGTTTGCAAGCCAATTTTTCTTGTGGCAGCTGTCTGCTTTTATAAAATTATTGCAGTTAACTGATTTAAAATGTGTTCTCGTATTAATTCTATCCGTTTCTATAAAAATCTCTATATCTAAAAATTCTACTTTGGTGGGGCTGATATTATATGTAAAATTCAGATTAACATTGTTTTGATTAATTGTGTCAAAGAAACTTTTTAGGGATGTTGGATCTCCCCTCCATATAATCATAATATCGTCAATATAGCGACGATAGAGCACCAGGTTTGCCTCCCATATCTGGTTGGGCCAAATAACTTGGTCTTCCCACCAACCAAGAAATAGATTTGTGTAACTGGGGGCAAACCTGGTGCCCATCGCAGTCCCTCTTGTCTGTAGGTAGAATTCCTCCCCAAACCAGAAGGCATTATGATCAAGAATAAACTTAATCCCATCAATAATAAAATCCAACTGGGTTGGAGCTATTGTCAGGTGTTTTTCCAAACAGTATTTCGTGGCATCACATCTCTGCATATGGTCTATGCACGTATACAGTGATGTTATATCACAAGTTGCCAGCAGAAATTCTGGTTGCCAGACCATTTTCTCTAACAACTGAATTATCTGTGTTGTGTCCTTTAAATGTGATGGGAGTTTTTTCACTGCAGGTTGTAGTAGCGTATCTATATATGCTGATAGGTTTTGAGTTAATGAGTTTATCCCCGATATTATGGGCCTTCCGGGTGGATTGATTAGCGACTTATGTAGTTTCGGGAGATAGTAAAAAACTGGTCTCTTTGGATTCTCTATTCTAATGAAGTCATACTCTTTTTTTAAAAGGATCCCTTTTTCCAGGCCATCATCCAACATAGATATCATTTCTTTTGCAAATTTTATCTTTGGATTTGATTTTAGCTTCATATAGGTGGTTTCATCTCCCAACAGACGCTCAGCCTCTTTTACATAATCTGGTGTGTCTAAGATAACTACACCTCCCCCCTTATCTGCTTGTTTTATTACGATTTCTTTATTTTTGGATAGATCATCTAATACTTCCCTTTCTTTCTTATTCAAATTTGGTCTATTTCTGTTCTTCTTGTCACTTATCTTTTTCAGGTCTTCTTCAATTAGTTTTTGAAAGGTTTCCAGATATGGACCCTTACAGAAACTTGGATAAAATTTAGACAGTTTTTTTAAACTCGTATGTATAAATGGGTCATCTTTGTTTTCTGCATTTGTCATTACTATTTCTCTTTGATCTTGCTTTATTTTGGCATAATATCTCTTCAATGTCAAGCGCCTCACATATTTTTGAGCATCAATGAACATTTGGAATGATGATGTCCTATTTGATGGGGCAAAGTTCAAACCTCTACTTAAAACTTCCTCTTCTTCCTCTTTTAGTTTATATTTGCTCAAATTAAAGATTCCTATTTTCTTATCTATTTTCTTTACCTTCTCTGTTCCTTTCTTCCCCCCTCTACAGCCTCTCTTCTTTCCCCGTTTCTCACTCCTCTTGAGGTTATAGCTGATGTCGCCCTCCACATTCTGGGATAGTAACCCTCCTGCTCTCTGTCCCTCTCCCACCCCCTCCTCTGTTCTAAAAAAGGAGGTTCCTGGTTTTCAGAATGATTCTCTTTCCTCCACGGTGATCTATATCTTTCTTGATCTCTTCTATTACTGAGATCTCTTCTTTCAGGCTCTCTATCTTCTCTATACTCCCGCTCCCTTCTAGTAGGTTCTCTCTTTCCTCTTAGGTGAAAATCTCGTTCCTTATAGGGCCTTTAGTTTCCCCCTTCTGTTCTTTTATTATTATTTGATCTCCATTCTGTGTATCTACTTTGTTTTTTTCGGTTATCCATATATCTATCCTGGTTTTCACTGCGTTTATTTTGTTGTGTTTGTCTATATCTATCTTTCTCTCTTCCCTTTTCTTTCTCTTTTTGTCTTTGTTCTTCTCTATTTACTCTTACTGATTTACTTCTTTCTCTTCTATCTCGCTTCTCTGGTTCTCTAGATTTACTTCTTTCTTTTTGTGCTGTTGTTACTTGTGAAGGAGGCATGGCCACGCCCCCGCCGGCGGTTCCCCCAATGAGGGAGAACTAGCTGTGTGAGGTCATGGCCACACCCCCGCAAAACCCCCACCACGCCCCCTCCCGTCGCAATCTCCCTCTCTCCTTGGAAGACCGCAGATCGCGGTTAGCGCTGTGCACGTGACAACCCCCCCTCCCCGCCGGGCGCGCGTGCCACAGTGCTGACTGGGACTGCAGCCTTAATATGAGTGATATAATATAGTAGTTGTATACTTAATAGACAGTTTAGCTTTACAAGCTTTCATTAATGTCCCTTCATCAGGACTTTGATACTAAGCACATATAAAAATGAGGTAAAAAATACTGAGAAAGATGTCGAGAGGAAAAATTTACATCTACGGAATATATTCGACTGGAAAGCAGGGAACTGCAGTGTATGACAATGGGGCTCATATAAGTGTTATAGAACAGTGTCTGTATTAATGGGACATCATTTTGAATGGATTGTAAAGGAGAGAGGTGTGAGGCAGGGAGGCCAGATAAAAGAATACTGTAGTAATCAACACAGGAAAGAAGAAGGGCATGTATTAGTGTTTTAGTGGAACATAGGAAAGGCATTTCTTACTATGTCGTGATGGAATAAAGCGTGAATATGTGGGGAGCAGAAAAGGGAGGCGTAGAATGAAATCCCTAGGCACTGTGCTTAGATCCATCCTGGCTCGTTCTTTATCCAATGCATTGCCTATTTGTTCAAAGGATTAAGAGAGCACAATTTTCTACAAAGCTTATGCTTGTTTCCTCCTAGTGTATGATTGGCTGTCATCTACATACTATGACATACAATGGTATGGAGTTTGTATTATTATATATGTCATTAGGCTTATCCTTTCTGATCACCTCGGCACAGAGTCCTTAAAATATAAGTCTTCCAGTGACTAGCTGACCGAAACCTACAGTACAACTACACATAACCCCCACCACCTTAGTAGGTAGCACAGCATTTCTGTGCAATTCTTTACTAACCTGTAAGGTAGCTGTAAGAAATGAGTGCAGAGGTATGCAAATGGAGACTGTTTTATGGTGAAATTCGATCTAGGCTTTATTGAGCCTGTTCCTTTATCCAGGCAAAACATACAAAAACAACAAAATAACAAACCCCTATCCCTTTGTAAGGGCTAACTTACTTCTACTGACCCTATCTGCAGGACTGGAGGGATATTCCCATTACCAGCCTATCACCCCAAAGTCTCAGGAGGTACCTTAAGCAGGTGGCCCTACATCTCAGTCAGGCTCCTGGGTCCTCTGTGTCCAGGAAATATAGGTATCTGGATGTCTTGATCTCAGCACAGCCTTTGTGTTCAAGACAGTGTGTGTGCAGGCTTCTCTGCTCTCCTTCTGTCAGGCCAAATGTGAGCTAAGAAATCTGTCTCCTTTGTCCCACATGAGGCTTTTTTTACAGACTGAATTGGCCAAGTGAAGTCTGGTTAATTGCCTGCTGCACTTAACCAGCTCCCTGATGGATTTTAGAGAAAGTCTGTTCAACAGGGATATGTGCCTATTACAGTAGCCTAGGGCTTAACTTTCTCTGTGTTCTTATTCCAAGTGCTGTCACTGTCACTGTGTGAGAGATAGCGAGACGATCAACATGTCTAACTTTACAGGAGCAGAGGTTTACCATCAAGAATTTGACCCAAAGGTATTTCTCGACCGCTATTATCAATTTGGATCAGAGAATTCATGGGATTGGTACCTGACATTTGTCATGAAACATTACTGTGAAGTGTTTACTTCAGGTAGGTAACAATCTTATTACCACACTCTTATGTACGCTGGTCAGTGACATATATCTCCCTAATTTATAGGGATTATGTACCAAAGGGTACAGAAAATCCATATCTCTCCTATTAGGCACTACATCTATGTCACTACTAGAAGAACACCTTTGTATTTGAGATTACCAAATGTAGCAACTGAAATATTAGCTATTGGGAGCTCAACTCCAGTCCTCAAGCCCCCCCCCCCAACAGGTCAAGGTTTCAGGATAGCACAGCTTCGAAGTCTGAGCCTCTGTTTGAGACACCTTTGCTGAAGCTGGGACTGATTGAGCCACCTGTCGTGATACCTGATATATTTTTTTTCTTGGGGTGGGCGGTGTTGGGGGGGGGGGGGGGGGGGGTGAGGACTGGAGTTTAACAACCCTGTTTTAATTGACTGAGAGTTTTGGAGAAAGTATGATGATTTTTGTGAATTAACCATGGCTCTGGTTGCAATTAGATTGTAAGCTTTTCAATTCGATTGTAAGCTCTTAGGAACAGGGACTCATTTTCCTAAATGTTACTTGTATGTCTGAAGCACTTCTTCCCACAATGTGTTTTTTGTTATTTATATTATTATCACCTGTATTAATGTTGTGAAGTGCTATGTACAATAATGGCACAATATAAATAAAGACATACATACATACATACAGTACATACATACATACATACATCATACATACATACATATACATACATACATACATACATACATACATACATACATACATACAATCCCCTCCTTCCTGGCCCGCACCCAATATCATCATACACCCTGGATTACTCAAAAGTGTTACATTATCTACTGAATGTTGGTGGAGAACTCTGAAAACCAGCACACCAACTGTCACAGAGACCAAGCTTTTTAACACCTTTCTATCAGGATCCTGTGATTGAATAAAGCAAGAGATAAAATAAATTGTGAATTATTTACATGAGAACACACACAGATTGCTACTGCCTGAAGAACCGAGGCAAAAATGTTAAAACAAATTTTATAAGGCAACAATTTAAAGCAACATTTACATTTTTTAATATACCCCTGTTTACCAAAAGTGTACAGCTGCAGAACTGCATAAATACAGGTGCAAAATACAGCACCAGATTTATCAAAGACAAAAATCTAATTGCGCTCAATGTGATTGATTTTCTTTGATTAATCTGATGAGGGTTTTGCATCAGTTTCACAGCCAGTAAATTTTAATAAGTAGACACTGGAAGCACCTTCTTCTCATCCCGTGCATTTTAATGGCAAATGTTGACTGGAATATTTAAATAAAATAATGTTTATTGAGTATATGACATGAAGTATCTGCTATCCGTGGTCTGCAATGTAACTCTGATTGTAAAGAGTGTTTAGTTCAGCGATAACTTGAAAAACTATTAAATTTCTGCACAATAAAATTTCAATTTCTCTGGTGTCACCCCCAGGTAAAGTGAAAGGTAAAACCCTGATTGATATCGGCACCGGTCCCACCATCTACCAGCTCCTCTCAGCCTGTGAAGCTTTTGACGAGATCACCGTTTCAGACTATGCCGACCAGAACCGAGAGGAGTTTGAGAAATGGCTGAAGAATGAACCGAGAGCGTTTGATTGGAGTTCAACAGTGAAATATGTTTGTGAGCTGGAGGGGGACAGGTACTGTATGTGACAGTATAAGGTATTTGTATTTACAAAATGATTTACTGGGAAATAATACATTGAGAGCTATCGCTTGTTTTCAGGTATGTCCTGGGCATAGTTATTATAAAAATACACATTTACATTAAATGAACAGGTTTATACATTATATTTACAGACATTTCATGGACAAATATAGATAACATATACAGTATGTAGTCTTTTTTCCCTCTAGCATGAAGGGACTACTGGTGCTGGCGTTACCTCTGGAATGCCCTTCCCCTCAATACCCGACTAGCCCCCTCGCTATCCACCTTTAAGACCCACCTTAAGACACATCTGCTTAAAGAAGCATATGAGTAGCACTGGATAATCATGGACACATGACACATAAAGCTTTGCCCCCTGCAGACGCACTTACTAGTATTCCCTCCTACTGTCTCTGTACGTTCTCCCTACCTACCAATTAGATTGTAAGCTCCTCGGAGCAGGTACTCCTTCCTTAATGTTACTTTTACAGTATGTCTGAAGCACGTATTCCCATGATCTGTTATTTATATTATTTGTTATTTATATGATATGTATTACTACTGTGAAGCGCTATGTACATTTATGGCGCTATATGAATAAAGACATACAATATAATACAATACCTGTAGGCTCACGAGAGCTGAGCCTCCGCCACTGGGAGCCTGGGTTAACAAATATATGTGGCAGCGCCTCCACCTGCACAGGATCCCAATTATATGAGATAACCCAAACAGGAACCAACAACAGCTCACAGATTATGCAATAACATTTTACTGTCATATATTTAAACTAATCAACACAGAGGATATACTAACTCTACTGGTTACAGCTATCACAGTAATCACTAGCCGCGCAGGGCTTTGTCCTATCACCATGTACCCCCACACCGTGTCCACAGTACCAGAGGTGTCCCTTGGTCACTTCAACCAATAAGTGTCCCCCAAAGATGCCCACCCCTCTAGGCGTGATCAGCACCTTACTGTACAGATGTTGGTGCATGTTTGGTGAACGGTACCTGCCGGGTGTGTCCACATCCGTGCACGCTAACGAGTAGAAGCAGAGGATCCGCCGATCCAACGATATCGTCCGCTGGATGGGATGCCTACCGCTGGAGTAACCGCTGCGATGATGGTCGCTCCTATTGCAGCCTGGTCCCAGACTGCGGTAACAATGCTTCAATGACACAGCTGTGGCCCTAAGCTGGATAACCACAAAAGGGGCAGGATCCCTAACTGAAGGGGCCTTCCCTACAGCAGCCACAAGCTTAGAGTGTGTTGGGGTCTAACTAGGGCATAGGAGATTTCTGGCCTAGTGCAGAGGGTCACAGACCCCTACACCTGTACAACCTCCCCTAGCTGTGTCCCTGCTCCAACTGCCAGAAAACCCTCAAAGCACCAACTGTCACAACTGCCTCAGCAGGGGATCCTAAGGCTGCGGTCCAAGTAATGTCTGGCCCGGCGGGGGGGCGGCACGTGTCACAGCGCTAGCCGCGATCTGCGGTCTGTGAGGAGAGGAGAATCTTGCGACGGGAGGGGTCGTGGTTGGGGATTTGCGGAGGCGTGGCCATTACATCACACGGCTGGTTCGTCCTCATTGGGTGAACCGCCAGTGGGGGCGTGGCCACGCCTCCGTCGCTAGGAGTAAACTCAATTTTATTAAGTTGGGAAAAACACTACAGCACGGCGCGGCTGCACCTTCTGCGTGATATGTGCGTAGTGGGCCCAGCCCCATTGAGGGGCGGTGCTTACACGCACAGTGAACGCTGCGCCATGCGCACAGGCTGTACTGGGACCACAACCTAACACTCTATTGGCCAGGCCTAGTCACCTGACTCCACAGCCCTGTGGCCTTCTGTGGGCTGTAGTCCACGCAGTACCCTTTCTCCCAAGCTGCAGCGGAGGTAAAGGCCAAACCAGGGAACCCAGGCCACATATATATGTGTAACACTGCTTCTCCCTCCTCCCCCCACCACTTCTGAAAGATCTTGCCCTGGCTACCGGTGTCATGGTGCTGGTTACCTGTGAGGGTCCAGGAGAGATGAGCTTCTGCATTGATAAGGGGAAACAAAATAGCCTTTAGGTGATCCTCAGACTCTCAGTTTGGTGTCATCAGCGCCTCCAGTAAAAGTAGGCTTCAGGGATCCTGAAGACAGTCCCCATCACGACAGATATCATACTCCTACCCAATAGACTGTTACTCAGGCAGGTATATAAAAGGGATCTTTATTCAGGCAGCCACTGCGGATGTCATGAAAGCATATGCTTTGTAGTTTAGTATAGATCCCAGATCTCTGGAGTGTACCAGCCTTCTAATAATCTTGAGGCCTGGAGCTCTATTTAGATCTTGGGCTGCAAAAAGCCCCAGGAGGTACTGCAGGCATATCTCTACCCCAGATGGGGCAGAGATGAGCTCCTCTCTCTTCCCCGGCTGGGAAGGACTCTCTCTATAATTTGGAATGCTTGCTCCTTAATGCAGAAAGGGGAGGGCACAAGGTCTGCACCATGATTGGATGCACAGACCAGTGTCACCTCCACTTCTGCCACTCAGGGAGGCTGCATGAAGTAAACCCACAGGATAGCCTGTCACAGTCTATAGCTATCAGAACTTACGTGACAGGAAGGCAGAAAGATAATCTGGACCAGCCATGGCTATATATGATTATGGGTGTAGGCAACAGTTACAGACAAGATAAAAGGTAAAAGGTAAGCAATGCGAAAAAAGGGAGGTTGTAGGTGCTGGAAGACTTATTTTTTAAGGACTCTGTGCCGAGGTGTTCAGCAAGGATAAGCCTAATGACATATATAATAATACAAACTCCATACCATGGTATGTCATGGTTTTCAGATGACATCACATCCTAAACTAAACCATAAGCCAGGATGGATCTAAGCAACCTGTATAGGGATTACATTATACGCCTCCCTTTTCTGCTCTCCACATATTTACGCCGTTTCCATCGCTACTTGCTAAGAAATTACCTTCCTATGTTCCACTATCACTACAACACAAATGCATACCCTTGTTCTTTCCCGTGTTAACTACTACAACATTCTTTTATCTGGCCTCCCTGCCTCACACCTCTCTCCTTTACAATCCATTCAAAATGCTGTCCCATTAATACAGACACCGGGTCTATAACACTTATATGAGCCCCAATTGCCATACAGTGCAGTTCCCTGCTTTCCAGTCGAATATATACTGTACCGTAGATGTACATTTTACCGCTCAACGTCTGAAGGGACGTTCCTGAAAGTTTGTAAAGTTAAACTATATATTATGCACGCAACTACTCTATTATATCAATCATATTAAAAAAAAAGGCTTCACGTGCTACAGAAGTGCGTAGGTATTTTCTTTTAGAAACTCACAAAATGAACACTTCTCTCTTTCTGTTATTTCAGCAACAAGTGGATGGAGAAACAAGAGAAATTAAGAATGAAGTGCAAACAGTATCTGAAATGTAATGTCCTGAAAAGCAACCCTGTAGATCCCATCATCCTTCCCCAGGGAGACTGCATCATGACTTCTTTGTGCTTAGAAGCTGCATGTAAGGACCATGATGCCTATCGCAGTGCACTGAAAAATATCACCTCCATGTTAAAACCTGGAGGTCCTCTGATAATCTGTGGGATCCTGAAAAACCATTCATATAGAGTTGGGGAAACCAATTTCTCTGACCTTTATATAGAGAAGGGTTTTCTAGAAGAAGCCTTGGATGAAGCAGGATTCAGCATTGACAAGTTTGATCTGCTCAAAAATCCCAAGGGATCTGGGGATGGGAGAGAGGGTTTGGAGGCTTATTTCCTTTTGGCTTATAAAATGAAATGACCATAAGAATTGTACAGGGATGATTATCTGGTTTTGTATGTTTGCAGTTCATTTCCCCTGTTATTAATAAAAAAAAACCTATAAGACTCTGAGTTAAACAGACTGTATGAGCACCCTGGCGTTTGACTATTATTTAACCCTCATCATATAATAAATGTTTCTTAGGCAGATTGTAATACAGATGTAGCAAGTCTGCGGTGATGCGGCCACATGACTGCGGGGTTTGCAGCACCAAGGATTAACGCTGTGAGTGTCTGTAACATGGCAAGAGAGCAAGACGGAATAAGTTCCGATTATGGTTCAACCTTCTCTCTAAACATGCCGATTGCGTTCCACAGAATCTCTAAAGATAAAAAGAATTATTGATCCTTTTTTTTAATTGTTTGTGGTTTCTGTAGGGTAATCTGTGATGGGTTTTGCTTGGGGCCTTGTGTTCGAGGGTTTAGTATCTCATTAAAACACAAACAGTACAAACATACTGAACACAGGGTATAGAAGTGTATGTATAGTATGTATATATCTTTATTTATATAGCGCCATTATGTATATAGCGTGACACAGCAGTAATACAAGTGATATACTAATATAACACATAATGGGAAAAAGCGCCTGAGACATAAAAGTAACATTAGGAAAAGGAGTCCCTGCTCCGAAGAGCTTAAAGTCTAAGTCATAAGTAGGAAGAACGTACAGAGAAAGTAGGAGGGTGTTCTAGTAAGGCCTGGGACCCGGTGCGCCCGGCGGCGCGGGCGGCCACATGCGAGTTCCCCACTAGCAGGGGAATCCTCCCGAGCCAGTCCTGGTCCCCCCTGGCTGCACAGCTACACTACACGCTGTGACGCGTCAGCCGCTACGGGATACAAGAGAATGGTGATCCCTAGCGTTGACGCGTCACGTGGTGTGGCTGTGAGCCAATGAGGAGGGGAGGCTTCGGGAGGAGAGGCTTCGGGGAGTGGGGAGGAGTGTGGGGGGAAAGCAGCGTGAGTGTCTGTGTGTGTGTATGTCTGAGTGCGTGAGTGCCTGCCTCTGTCTGTGTGTGTGTCTGTGTGTGTGTCTGCGTGTGTGTATGAGTGCCAGCCCGAGCCCGTGGAGGGAGGGAGTGGGGGGAGAGTAGCGGGTCCCTCCGCTCAAGCCACGCCCCTCCTCCCGCTCAAACCTCCCACTCCCGCCCACCTCCCGCTCCGGCTCCCGCTCCCTACAGACCGCATATCGCGGTCTGTGTATGTCAGCGCCCCGCCTGTCTGCAGTGCGGGAGCGCTGACGGAGGGAGCGGGGCCTTAGCCTTAGTGTGTCTGCAAGGGGCCAAGGTCGATGTATGAGGTGTATATAATCAGCCACGGAGCTACACATATGCTTCATTAAAAATGTGTGTTTTAAGATGGGTCTTGAAGGTGGATAGAAAGAGTGCTAGTCGGAAAGGGCATTACACTGGTGTGGGGCAGTCAGTGAGAGGCTTTAGACACAAAAGGGGTAGAAAGAAGACATCTTTGAGCAGAACACAAGAGTAAGGCAGGTATATAGTGAGAAATTAAGGCTGAGATTTAATGAGGTGCAGAGGAGGGTATAGTGGGATATTATAAGATGTAAGGAGTGGCCGAGGAGGGTATAGTGAGAGATTAGGGTGGGATATAAAAAGGAGCAAAGGAGTCTATAGTGAGATATTAGGGTGAGATGTAAGAAGGGGCAGCAGAGGAATGTTTAGTGAGATATTAGGCTGAGATATAAGCAGAGGCAGAGGAGGGTATAGTGAGATATTAGGTTGAGTTGTAAGGTGGGGCAGATAGTAAGATATTAGGCTGAGATGTAAGTAGGGGCAGAGGGGTGTATCGTGAGATATTAGGCTGAGTTGTAAGGTGCAGTCGAGGACTGAACCACCTGTGCTGAAGAAGGGATATCCTTGAAACTTGGTGTTGGTGGCCCTTGAAGAATGGAGTTTGCCACCTTTGAAATAAAAAGGATGGCACTGAACCAAAGAAACATCACTGGAACCCCAACTCCACAACACCTAGCTTTTCTGAGCGTGAAGGAAATAAAAGCCCTCATAATCTGACGTGTCAAAGTTGGCACCTTCCGGCTTCCAGAAGACCTCCAGCTTCTTGATGATGTAGCCACTCTCTGTCAGCACTTTCTTCAGGAACTCCTCATTCACAGACAAAGAGAACACAGTGTTTGGGCCAACCTGGTAGTAACTGGCTCCCAGGCCTCCAGCGAGCAGTAGGCAGCCATTAGGTTTCAGTATAGATGAGAGGTTTCTCAGAGCGGGTCCGTAAGCCTCATCATTTTTGCAGGCAGCTTTCAGGCACACCGTGGCAGTGAGGCAGTCAGCTTTAGGTACCACAGCAGACTCCAGTGGGTTACTCTTACTGATGTCACACATCAAAACCTGCTTGATCTTCCCTCTCAGCATCTCCTCCTTCTCCTTCAGCTTCCCACTGCAACACATCATTCATTCCTTATTATTAGAAATACAACATGGCGTAGAAAAAGAGTGCAAATTTAAGTAAGCAATCTGTGCCGCTCATCCTCCCCCACCCCCACCGTTACCCAAATAATGGGGTCCCCTAGAGCTTACCCTCCATGTTCCAGTTCTGGGGACCCCCATGATTCAGGTAAATGAGAAGCACAGGTTACGGTTTTCATTTTGCACAATTTTTTTCACTATTTTTGATCCTCTGTGTTCAGGGATATCAGTGTCTTTAGTAGTTAGTACAAAGTCGCAAAGTCTTCCTTTTTGGGGGGTGGCAGCCATATTGATTTAGTTTCTTATCATGAACCTTTGGTTCAGATAATGAGAAAATTCAATTTGGTTTTGACAGGGTGTGGGGGGTGGGGGGGTTTACTGCTTAAACCAATTGTGCTTCAAGAGGTAAGAAGGAAACATGGGGGCTAAAATCTAAAAGGGAGAGGAGGAGCACCAGGGCGTTGGTTGGAGGGGGAGGAAAAATGGGAGAGAGGGTGGTAGAAAGCCTCACTAGTTAATACTGGAGGTTCTTTTCTTGGCAACCGGAGTCGTTCTGGGGTTAGAAGGCAGCCATCTTGGATTGATATATTTTTGACAGTGGAAGGCTGAAGTGCATTGAATTTTTTTTACATATCCTCATCCACCCACTCCTTCTTTATAAAGTATTATATGCAGCAATAGTGGGGAAGAGAACAGGTCTGTGCCGAGTGCTGTCTCAGAAAGCACAGCAATCGGTAATGAAGCACAATGCACTTGAAAATAATAAATGATATCAGAATTCCAAGATGGCCACCCCCTGAATCCAGGATGACATGTCCCCCGACTTTAAAATCTACAAACAGGTGTTTAATATTTCTGAGGTGTCGAAGACTGAGCTACTGATTGGGCCACCTGTGCTGAAGCTGGGATAGCCTGTAAACCTGACCTTTTTCGGCCCTTGAGGACTGGAGTTGGCCACCACTGCTCTACTGTACTAATCTAAAGTGGTTATAGAAGTGGTTATAGAAAAGTGATATGGTTACTTCCATACCCGTTTTTCACGGGAGCTTGTGCAGGGTTATAATATACACCAAAATAACTGGGTTGAATTGAATGCGACCGTAATATAATAAAGACATTTTATTCCTTGAAGAAGGTGAACACACAGAATATGCAAATAACACACAAGATATATACACTTACTTAGGGTTTGGGCAATAAAGCAATTAGGATCTGGATTGGCAATTCATTCAGCAATACAGGATACAAACGAAGACATTGGGCATAGAGCTTACAATCAGTTATATAGGATTTAAGCCCTATCCTTTAACATTGGGTGCCAGGTATTGGTTACCAATTACGTACCCCCAATTACCCCTTGCCAGCTCACGTGCGAAGCAAGGTAATACCTGCCCACAAGGGTGGGCATTATTCTAATCAGGGGCCCATTTTGTTAGGCCCACTCCCAAAAGATTGGTGTCTCCTAGTCTGCCTTTTGGGTCTCTGGACAGGAAAACCTTTGTCTGCAAGTGTGATTTATAACACCTACAGAACAATTCAAGACCTGCTTTTCCCCTCCCTAGCATATACAATCAGGGTGGGGGAGCCTTTGATCAGGGGTCTGGTTGTAGACATTGTGTCTCTCCCCCTGAACCTTAACACACTGCAGAGGCAGTATCTTTCCCGGGCTTTTATGCCAGAAACCAAATACAGTATATTTCTACAATTATATATATATTTATTAAAATAATCCGTTCAGCTGGGCCGAGCGGGCTACAAATTGCCAGATCCTCATGCCAGAGAGGATTCTACACGGTGGCCAATTTTGAGCTCGCTGAGACCCACCGACCGGAGTTACAGAAATACACTTTAAATGCACATTTACAGAAATTGCATTTCTCTGCCATTGAAGTCAATGGCAGAAACCCAATGTACACAATTAACCTGCCTCCGTTCTGTAGGTAACAGAGGGTCGGGATTTGCCATGCAGTCTTGCTGGAGCATTGACTATATGCTGGCCAAATCCCAGCTCTCTAGTCCGTACAGAACCAGAGTTATGGACTTCAGGTTTTTACAGTTTTTAACTTAGCCATTTACCTCACAGCTTTTACCTCCATTGGAATCAATAGGGCCGGTGCCGCCATATGAAAGGCATGGGCCGGCGCTGCCATAGGATTCAATGGGACCTCCGCTACCATTGGAGTCAATGGGCAACTCACACTTTTTTACATTTAACCCTACTCCGTTCTGTTGAGGGGAGAGTGCTGAAAATTGCCATGCAGTCATGCTGGAGCAGTGACTACATGCTGGCCAAGTCCCAGCCCTCTGGTCCCTATGGAACCGGAGTTATGGATTTTCAGTTTACACTGTTTCACACTTAGTGTTTTAAACGCCACACGGCTTTCTCTGCCATTCCGGTCAATGGCAGGACCCTCATGGCCGGCGCGACCCTTTCTCGTCGCCATTAAATGTCGGACACAGTTGAGGTCGAGTGAGGGGGTTCCTATGGTCTAGGGGCAAAAATTATTTTATTTCTTGGTGCCCTAGAACAAAAGTTGCACACTCTAATTGGTGGTGAACTTGACTGAAGCCTAGTTCCCATGCCAATCGAGAGATCAAGCTCTTTCAAAGACATTGTATCTGCTTTCAAGGTTTGCGGTTTGGCTGGCTGCCATCTCGTCGCCGGAGGTCGCCCTCGAGGAATCCCCATTGAAATGCATTACTCCATTCACTTTCAATGGGGAAACTCTGCTCCTCCTGTCGGGCGCCACCTTCAGGTCTTCTCAGGTATCGGCCCAAATCGCCGGAATCTCCATAGGATTACATGGGGCTCCAATGGCGACCTATGGAGATGCTGCAAAATGGAGACTGAAAAGGCAGGAAAGGGAACAAAGGGCCATAAACATGTAAATGCAATTAACCCTTTCCCTCCCGACCTGATCCCAGTGTATGTAGTTGGTGCATACACTGTAAAGGTACAAACACCAATAATTGTACCAATATACACGTCTATCAAATAGAACACAGTTTGCCCTGAGGCAGGGGAATAAAAATACATGATATCCCTCTAAATGTGGGAATATGATAACCAAAGGACATACCTTTTGGTTGTGAAGCAGGAGAACATATGTATTATAGGTACATTTCTGGTTAACCCCTCACTTTCCTTAAGGTGGAAGGGGTGCTTAATGGGGGTGACCCCTTTATTACTCGCTGGGCACCCCCCCCCCATCACACCGTTTCCCTCAAGATCACAAACATGCTTCACTGTGGAAGACCAGACAAACGGACCAGGGTCTTTATTCAGCCATTTCTTCAGCTCCTTGAGCTATCGGTTAGTGAACCCTGTGGCGATGATTTCCTTAAAGGATTCATAGGTGGGAGAAGCTGGTAAATGGAGGGACCTGTCCCATATCAATAAGGTTGTCTCCCGTCACATCCCACCCCCCCCCCCCAGTGAAAAACATGAATGGTTAGAGAATGAATGAATCCTCTTAGGTTCAGAGGTACCGTGTGATGTTCTCCTCAGACAATGAAAATGCACAATATTGTGTTCATGCTCCACTCAATGATATATTTATCCATTGTAAGAAGGATCAACATGAGCTACTTTTATATGTACAGTGCATGGGCTTTCATGACCTCACTACTTTCTATTCCATATGCATGGTCAAGAGGTCACGATGTCTTCTGCAGGATGACCTGATGATGAAACTTGTGAGGCTCACATGCCTGTCATTTACCTACTGTATGAAGAACTCTCCCATTGTTCTATTCAAATATATCACAACCGATTATCTTTAATTATGAATTAAAAATACTTATAGGTGTGGAATTTTTCAATCGCCAGCTGTAAGCCCTTGTTTATTACGCAGCACCGTACTAGTCCACACAACATCTTCTATCACTGTTCACCTAAATGGGTGGTAAGATTTCTTCTAGCGCTAGAAGTTGTCTTGCAAAATAGCACTGCTTAATCAATATGGGCCTAAATCCATACTTATTATTATTTTTTTATTTGCTGATTTTTGAACTCTAGGTTACCTCCTGATTTCCATGACGTTCCATGGGACCATGGGTTGTTTGTACCGGCTTTGTTCCATTATTACAGGTGGAGACTGATAAATACAAACGGCTGTGATACTCTTGGAATGTAATTCAAACATAATTGTGCTCTGTAATACTGGGGTGGTCAACTCCAGTCCTCAAGGGCCACCAACAGATCAGGATATCCCTGCTTCAGCACAAGTGGCTGAATCAGTGCCTCAGTCATTATGACTGATAATGATATGACCTGTGCTGAAGCAGGGATATCCTGCAAACCTGACTCGTTGGAAGCCCTCATGGACTGGAGTCGGCCACCCCTGCTGTTATATGATCACTCTTCGACCACAGCCCCAAGTTATTTTGCAAGCAGCAAGTGGTGTTAGACCCCCCTCCCCCACCCCCCTAACCCATACCATAAAAATGGTGCATTTGCCTTGTATACATCTGGTGTTCTTTATTTGCAATAGGGGAGTTTGATAAATAGGCACCTACAGTATAATGCTGTGAGCTTTAAATTAGCAGTCGGCTCTGCTTGTTTTCTTGGGTGGTATATATATATATATATTTTTTTAATACATGAACCATGGCATCTCTCATAGGCGATCCACAGTCGCCCAACCTCCAGGGGACATCCCAAGATATAACTACATTTCTCCATCGGACACAGAATGCCCCTTGTGGTCTTCCCAGCTCATTGAAAGCTGCATGGTCATTGGGAGATGACTTTATTGGGGTCGTCGATTGGGCCACCTGTACTGATGCTGGGATATCCTTAAAACCTGACCTGTTGGGAGGTTCTTGAGGACTGATCTTTGGCACAGATTATGCAGCTATATTAGGAGCAAACCCAAATAGTAGCAAAGGAGCAAAGGTCAACTGCATCTGAACCTGGTGAATGTATTTAATGCAGAGAGGAAAACTGCGCCAGTTATAGGTGAGACATCTCAATATAATATTGCTCTGACATCTATTCCCCAAAGGTACCTTCATACAGTGACGCAGTTTGCGCTGCTTGATATATCTGCACCATAGGGCAGTGTGCAAAGCAGGACAGCACCACCAGTATGCAGAAGAAAATAGCACTACTGGTTTTTGCACCAGGTTTTCACAATAGATTAAAGTAGCAATCCAGGGTTCCCTCTCCCCTCCCTATATTTAAAGCATGTGACAATGTATATACATTTGTATTAAAGCTGGCAATAGTGTGGTGCTCCTGTTATAAATCTGTCAAAATCCTGCTTGTCTGCCTAATGAAATAGCCGCCTTCCAGTTTCAATCAATCCTTCAGTCAGTGTAACTCGGCAGCTACAATGTATCCTGATATTACAAAGGTAACATTACTGTATCTATTGTTACAGTTTACAGCTCAAAGTGCATTAGCAACAAATTATCACAAACAGGAAAGTGTTACAAAGATCTTGCGATAGAAATCAAAGGATGCTCAGTATATTAAAACACATATTGTAAATGTCATTAAGAGTTGAATTAAAAACAAAAAGTCACTATTATCTAATACTACAGAGGTGATTAAAAACAAACATAAGATTTCTGATTTGCTGCATTATGTTGGAGACTTTGATAATTAACCCTCCCTAATAAGTAACAACATTCTCCTTTTTAACAAGTTAGTGTCACACGGTAAATATGCTGCTGGTTGGTAGAGGATGAAAGGAAGAAACTTTCAGATATTACATTTTCAGCTTGGATTCAGGCATTAAATATGATGTTGCAGCCTGCAGTAACGCACAGAAGAGATAACCCGAGAGTAAAGTCCCCCGTGGGTCAGTGTTGGCGTACCTGAAGAAAAAGTCTTGTGCATATGGCCCAGTACGAACTTCAGATAATCATCTGCCAGACTTCCCGATCCTAAATTAAAATACTCGCTCAAATACATCTGGGGATCAAACTCCTTTTCATATTCGCTTGCTGTAGTGAAGCCGGACATCTTGGCTCTGTGATATGCTGCAGATGGGGTCACACTGTGTCTGCAATCTGTTGTTAATTATCTCCCAAGTTAATGTGCTGCAGAGAGGGCGTTCCCCTTCTCTGGTATTCTCTGGGTCATGTGGAATACTGGGAATGTCACTATCCTCCCTATCCTCTCTATCCTGTGTAAACAATCCACTATGGATTGTTTATACTGTAGCATGAAGCAGTTACACAAGCCAGGAACGCTGCTCATATTCTCCTCTCTGCGTTGTCTTCCTTCTCCTGCAGATTGGGAAAGAACAGAAATTCACAAGAGCATTTTGCCTTTATTTGACACAATTTATTTGACTTATTTACAGATGTGCTGTGAGCCTCTTAAAGTGAATGGGATGAGCATGTAGGACTGGCTGGTGCAGTGTGACTGTACAGTTTGCTTTCCGAATGTTCGCGGTACATATATGAACCCTTGGCTGCCAGTCGATTTGGGGCAGAACAGTCGAAATCTGTTCCCTGGATAGTTTAGGCCAAATCTTGTCCTTTATACACACCTCCATAGGGGGCAGCATCATTTCTCTTCAGGTTCAATGTCCCAGTCCCGTGGGCCAATAGGAAGCCGTGAAAAGAACAATTTAACTGCGGAGAGATACCAGCTGCACCTACTGAGGTGTGTATCTTGGGAAGCTGAGGGTCCCTGAGATGAAATTAATGGGTTGCAGCTCTAGAGATCCCCTGCTTCAAATCCTATATATTTTTTTAAATTATCATATTTTATCACATAGTCCAGGCTGACATTTGCCTGTCTTTCATATGTATATAATGGGCAATATAGTGGGCATTATATTCATAGGCAAGATAAGCTAAACCAACCTGAATAGATGATAAAATAATAATTAAAATACATTACAGTACAGCCACGTAGTAGCCCATGGGCCAACTAGTCATAGGGATCCGTGACTAGCTGACCAAAAAAGGCTACAGAGGGGTTACTATACTGCTGCGGCAGACTTTATTCTAACAAATCACCGGTTTTTCCCTGGCTTGTTCCTGGAATGCGACGCTGTTCACACGGAGCATGCCGCGTTCCTTTTGCGTTCCCAGCCACGGGTCATGCCAGGCTGACGCGCGGTTGATGTGTTAATTGATAAAGCTTCAGGATTTAATAGGCTGCAATGCTTCGCGTGTCCGCCAGATGGCAGAAATTCATGAATTGTAATGCAGTATATACAGTTTTTATATACTGTATAACAACAACCCCTATAACCCCTAACATACACATACAGTACTGTATATGCACATCAATGATACTATAGGCCGGCGGGGGTGAGATGTGTTTGCAGCAGAGAGAGATCCGCTGCTCTCTTTGCTCAAATATCGGCACATTAAAAATTATTTAAAATACATTTTTATTCATAGTGTACATGTGCAGGGGGTCTCCGGAGCTGAACCACATTGGTTTCAGGTCCGGGGACCCCCTACTTCCAGAGTTACAGGCCCCTTTATGAGGTGCTGGTATCCCTCTGCATTTAAAGGTCCCGATCACGTGACCGCAGAATGTAAACAAAGCAGAAGGATACCGGCACCCCATAAAGGGGCCTGTATCTCGGGAAGCAGGGGGTCCCCGGACCTAAAACCAAAGCGGTTCTGCTCCGGAGACCCTCTGCACATCTACAGTATGAATAAAACACCCATATCAATAAACACTCGTTCATTACCTTTGCGGCTATGGGCTATGGTAACGAAGCAGCATGAATGTATTTTTAATAATATTGTACAGTGAGAAGGGGGTTCCCTGAGCCACAAATCAAAGCTCAGGGGACCCCCTGCTCCTGCACAATATTATTAAAATACAGAAATGCTGCTTCATTACCACAGCTGATAGCCGCTAAGGCAATGAAGGGGTTAACCCACCGTGTCCACTTTATTGTGGGTAGCGGGGGTGGGTGAAGGGGGTATTTGGCCCTTGGTGGGTATTTGGCCTCCCTTGTGGGTAGTGGGTGAGGGTGGTTAGGCCTCACGGGGTGGGCCATTGGCAGTGAGGCGCTGCATTATACTGTATGCATATTGGGATCCCCTTCCCCCTCCCCACATTCACATAAACTGCACTCACAGGAACACAGGCAGGGAGATTTAACAGACACATTAGGGGGAGGGGGCTTTACACAGATTAGTCAAGGCAGGGAGATTTAACAGACACATTAGGGGGAGGGGGCCTTACACAGATCACAGTCAAGGAGGTGGGGTTATAGCCAAAAGGGAACAGTTACTGTATGTTAAAAATATGTATTTAATGTATTTATTGTTGTTTATGTATTTTAAATACACAGGGGGTGTACTGTATGTTGTTTATTGCAATGTTTATTGGGGGGCAAATGTCCCCAATAAACATGCTATTCTGCCTTAACCCTTCATTGCCTTAGCGGCTATCAGCTATGGTAATAAAGCAGCATTTCTGTATTTTAATAATATTGTGCAGGAGCAGGGGGTCCCCTGAGCTTTGATTTGTGGCTCACTGTACAATATTATTAAAAATACATTCATGCCTATAGTATCATTGATGTGCATATACAGTATGTGTACTGTATGTTAGGGGTATAGAGTTGTTGTTATATATATATATATATATATATATATATATATATATATATATATTTATTTATATTCATGTGTTTATTTATTTATTTAGATTTATTTATTTATTTTTTGGGCGGCTGCTGTGTGTGAATTTTTTTTATTGTGGGTAGCGGGGGTGGTTGAAGGGTGTATTAGCCCCAATGTTGGTTTTTTAGGGCTTGCGGGGGGGGTAGCGGGAGGGGTTAACTAACCTCATAAAGGGGCCTGTATCTCAGGAAGCAGGGGGTCCCCGGACCTGAAACCAATGCGGTTCAGCTCCGGAGACCCCCTGCACATGTACACTATGAATAAAAATGTATTTGAAATAATTTTTAATGTGCCGATGTTTGCTCAGAGAGAGCAGTGGATCTCTCTCTGCTGCAAACACATCTCGCCAGGGGACGGCTTCTCGGCTTCAAAGACAACAGCTCGCAAACGCCCCCATGAGTTTTTACACGGCATTGCAGTTTTGCAGACAGCGGGAATAAAATGCTTAAATCACAGCCGCGAAAATAACGCAATACACTCCGGGCAAAAACGACACAAAACCGCACATCACCGGGATATTCTGAAATCCGTGGAGCTAGCCGAGTTAAAATAAAGTGTGTCGCCACTGTAAATCAACAACTACACTACCCCCCCCCCTATCCCCTGCCACCTGAGCAGGTAGTACAGTATTTCTGTGCAATTCTTCACTGACCTGTAAAGTGCCCTAGGGCTTATCCTTCTCTGTGTTCTTTCTCCAAGTGCTGTCACTGTCACTGTGTGGAAACAGACAAGCAATGGGGGAGCGTGGGATTAGAGAAGCATACAAGAACAATAAAAGAACAATACAATTACAAAATTACTGTGGTTACAACAATGATGCTGGGGGTTTGCTAAAATTGCTAATGCACTTACACGGCCATGTGTAAGCGGACACGGTATATGGTATCCTTCTTTATACAATTCCAGTCACTCCCAACATCAGGTAAATGGTGATTGAAAGGGTTGTGGAATAAATATATCTGTACTCACACGGCCAAGTGTGAGTCCTTGCAGAGAGTTGGTAACTTTGGGGTTAAATTAACCCATCTGCATCTCCCCCCGATGTGAGCTGTTCTTCAATGGGAATCAGCATAGAGTTCTAACCCCGGTCTTTGGCATCAGATAGGGACTCTCCCCAGTGGTTGTGATAGGGGGGGGGGGGGTAGTTGGAGAAAAAGTGAGGCACGATGTCAGTGGGGTTTGAAAAACATTTAATAATTAATAAACAAATGATGAACAACAGGACTCACATACATACATAGAGGTTGGACCCCTGGCCTCCTCATGCAGTCCAGGATACAGTTTAAGCAGCCGTTTGTGCCGATCACGCGTCCGTGAGGCAGGAGAAAGAGAAAAAACCTTTACTCCTTGGCTGCAATGGCTGCTTGGTCGATCCGGCTACGGGAGCCACGTTGGGTCAAATTCAGCTGGGACTTAGAGCTACACGTTTTGCCGAGTCATCGGCTTCCTCAGGCTCTTACGCTCCCCCATTGCTTGTCTGTTTCTGTATCTTTGTAAGGGCTCTGGACTAACCCTTTTCTGGGGTTGAAGCAGAAGGGAATTTTAAGCTGGCTCAAAACATCTGTCAGAGAGCCGCGGTTTAACTGACTGCCACACTGTAAGCACACCCTTTATATTAAACATAAGGTAAGCGCCAGGTTTTTTCCATTGTTTCACTGTCACTGTGTGAGAGATAGCGAGACGATCAACATGTCTAACTTTACAGGAGCAGAGGTTTACCAGGAACAATTTGACCCAAAGTCATTTCTGACCAGCTATTATCAATTTGGGTCAGAGAATTCATGGGATTGGTACCTGGCATTTTTCATGGAACATTACTGTGAAGTAATATATATATACATATGTGGGGAAAATTGGTTTGGAATACTTGGGCTCAAAAACCAGGATTCTGGGGGACACTGTGTAGCCCTGGCATAATTCACCTCACGTACCCGCAAATTATGCCTGCACGCCAGGGAGAATTACGAGACTACTGATAATGTTGTCCCCCGAACTCCTGCAAACAATATAAATATATTTTGACCCAAATTTCCCACCTAAAACTCCTTCTCTCAATTTTCATGTTTATTGGGGAAGGGGAACATGTAAAACCTAAAACAGGTCAGGTTTTTCAATGGGTCTAGTGTAGCTGCCAGGGACCCGTGGTTATCAGGGGTAACTAGTTGGACTTCACCTTTATTATGAAGACTTGCTACCCACTAAAGTTACACTCAATATACACTCCTCTAACCCTCCTTACATTTCAGCCAAAAATTCACTATACCCTCCTCCGCCCCTCCTTATCTCAGCCTTGGGGACCTATTCTAGTAGGTTTGATAACCAACTCATGAAGGTTTCTGAGCAGTTCTTGCAAAATTTGGCTAGGTACTGTAGCTATTCAGAAAGCCTCGATGAGTTGCCGAACTCCTAGGGGGAGTGCATTTTCCCAGGCATTCTCGCCCCCGGCCAAAGAATCCGAGCACAAGCTGCCAAACTGCTCCTACTTGCATTTTTTTCTAAAATTTCACTTTTCTAGTAGCCTCGAGAATCTCATCGAGGCTCTAAAATAGCTAGTTTATCACTGATCTTATCTCGACAGCCCAAGGGTGCGAGATTGGATCTGAGAGCAGGACATAGAAAAAATATGCATTTTTCCTACATCGGATTGAAGCCGAGAGACTAGAAAGCTGATACACATTAATACTAGCTCTGGAAACCCCCGGCTTCAATCCTACTGTATGCGATAAAAATGTATTTACAGGCAGCTTCATTAACTTAGTGGATAACCGCTAAGGCAATGAAGGGGTTAACTACCAGTGCCCGGTATAATCTGGGTAGCGGGGGTGGGTGAAGGGGGTTTTTGGCCCATGGTAAGTGTATAGGGTTTGCGGGAGGGGTTGCGGGAGGAGTTAACCCTTTCATTACCTAAGCGGTAGTAACCGCTAAGGTAATGAAGGGCTTAACCCTTCCCTCTACCCACCCGGTAGGCATAAATACCCACCACAAACCAAATAACCCCTTCACACCCACCCGCTGCCAATAATAAACATTAAAACACAATAGTAGCCAATACTAGCGGTGGCGAATACACGCATTCATTGCCAGTGTGGTTACCTATGACCTCAATGTGAGCAAAAATAACCCAATGTGAATGAATGGGCACCCCCTCTACCCCCACCCCCCAAACACATACAGTACAAAAATTGGCAAAATTACTATTATTCAGATCTGGATAATAGCTCATTTGCCCATTTAAAATAAAACATAATCCAGACAACATAAATTATCTAAAACTTCTACTTACCCCTGTTTTACTCCGTTCTCATCTTCCTCCCCGTCCTTGTCCTCCATTGGCAGGGACATAACAATAACAAATACAAACTGATGGCCCTTAATCCCTTAATCACTTTAGCGATTAGTAAACGCTATAGTAATTAAGGGGTTAACCCCCCTCCCCTGCTACCCACCTAGGCGGCCTAACACCCTCCCTGGGGCAATTAACCCCAGCTCTATCCATTGATTGGCACAGTGGTACATGAAGCCCGAATAATATGGGCATGATTAGTCACTATAGCAGTCAATGGGCAACCTAAAAAAAACAACAGAACCAAAAAGACACAACAATAAAAAAAATCACCTAAATGACACAACAATTGATTTATTTAAACACCTAAACAATAAAAAAAAAACAAGCCCTACAAATACATAATAATTAACTAAAAATGAGAAACAAAAATAAACTAGAATTAAAAAAAAGCAATCAGCAAAAATACTTATCAATGAAATAAAAACAAGCATTTTCCAAAAAATGCATTGCTTGTCACTGAATTTATCTATATCCCTAACGGGGCATGATAAATACATTGGCAGTCAACGCACAAGCAAAGAAAATACTTAAAAAATACATTCAAAATACCTGAAAAAGAAAAACTACAGTACATGCAATCAGATCTTGGTTGTCACATGAGGTAATGCCTACATTTCTAACCATGTTCTGACCTCTCCTCTTATACATCTTGTGAAGTAGAAGTTTTCTTGCAAATAGGTTCACATCTTTAACCCATTCGAAAACATTCATAGTTACTGTGGTAGGATGGCCTTGCGGTGGGGTCAGTAAGAGTCCCAAACAGAGGGTAAGGCATTCAACTACATAACTGGATAGTAATGGGTTAACATCAAACTACATATTTACACTAAGTCTGACATTCTATTCACGACTAACACAAATGGCATAATCCCTATGCTGCCGTCTTTAGTGCACGCCCGCACGACGGAGCGACATGGCGCAACCGCGTTTTGAAAAGACAAATATTTTTGTCTTTTCAGTGGCGACCACGTGACGTCAGTGTTACGTGAGTGGTTCAGCCAATGAGGGCGAACCAGCTTCATGATGCATCCATCACGCCTCTGCCACACCTCCCGCCAAGTTCACACATCGCTTGAGCAATAGGCGTGTGCGAGGCTATGCGCTCTGTCGTGAGCGCGCAAGTAAGGACTATAATCTTAGCCTAGGGCAGCTTTTCTACCACACAATCAAAGAGGATTGTCTTTAAATTTAGAAATACACAGGAGCTCCAATCTGGGCATGCTAAAGTTAACATGCCTGTCACGGTAGACATGGTTTTTCAACACCATTTATTTTTAAGGGCTCAATCACAGGGCAAAACAAGACAGTGAAAAAAAATGAGGTTTATTTTGGATAAATCATTGGAAACACACAGAAATACAAAAACCAAAAATCCTGTGCACCGATTCATCAAATTTATATGTAACTATAGTGTGGACTGCTACCCGTGGAATAAATATATTTCTGGCGCCTAAGAAGCTAAATGTAATATAAAGCAATAATAACTGCAATATAAACAGTGATTAGAAAAATAAAAAATGTATAAATAAATAAATTGGTATACATCCCGGCCTGAAGAAATCAGCCAAGATCCTGGAGGTGCTCCGTGTATATTGAGATCAAATATATGAAAAATAAAAACAAACACAAAACATAGCGTAATACTGTAACAGAAAAACTATCTATAATAAACAAACACTACACAATACAATGAACAATCAGATTTACAATACTAATGAAAGCTGACAGGTGAATAGCACAAATGAGTAAGATTTATTAAAACACAAATTTAAAATTATATATAAAATAATAACCATATGTGAAATGTCCCATAGAGACCACAGCTACTGTAGGTGGAATACCCACTTACCAGATGGAGAGTGGTAATGCACAGTGGTTATATTGGAGAGTATCCCCTCTCATCTGTATTGCTAGAGACCTCCTTGGTAGTTGCTAGACCCCCCGGTGTAGCTGAGAAAACGTTCAAGATGATGATTCACGACCATGCAGTGATGCACAAGGGCCAGCTTTAGAACGCATCCTGCAGAAGGTGTAAGGCATAAAACAGCGAGTGGGCTCTCAAACAGTGGCCGAGTATCAGGGATCACCCTACGCGTTTCAAAAGCTTCTGCCTTCTTCGTCAGGGGTATATGAGGGCAAAACAAGACAGTGAAATAAAATGAGATTTATTTTGGACACACAGAAATACAAAAAACAAAAATCCTGTGCACCGATTCATCAAATTTATATGTAACTATAGTGTGGAGTGCTACCTAACATACATACTTTTTACAAAAATATACACACAGAGGTCTGGGGAATGAGATCTACCTTTCCTAGGTGCAGGGATCCACTTCAAATGGGGTTTCCCTATCCGCTTCAGGATATCAGAGTGCTGAACACACAGCCACCCTGACAGGTATCTCCAGCTGGTCACAGTCCAACTACACACTCCTTCCCAGAGTGTCTCTCAGATGATCTTCTCCAAAATCCTTCCCAGAGTGTCTCTCCCTCTGTTAGACTCTAGCTCTGACCAGCAGTGTTCCTTATTTATATACCCCATGGTGACTATCCTTTAACCTTGAGCAAGGGTAGTCAGCCAAGAGAAACAGTGCCCGGGGCTCAGACCTGGTAACTGATTCTATTAACTAGTGCCCTCATTTGTTCTGATCATATCTTTTCTATAGAACAGTTCAGCTAAAGGGATTACAGAAACTTCCTCCTTAGAAATGATAGGAACAGGCACATTGTGACGCGTAGCACACCACAAACCAGACGCAACCGCGAGGCTGAGGTAGGGAATTGTAGATAACGCCAACCCACAACTGCGAGGGAGCACCTAGAGTGTAGAATAGTCTTGCAAGCCGGGTCAGTAGTAAGGAAGGTAGATTAGTAGTTATACTTGCTGGGTCAGGATAGGAGAGTAGCGGATCAATAGGGTACTTAGCCGAGGTCTGGATTGGAGAGTGGAGGATGGTAGTTGTGAGGGTAGTGGAGGCCAGGATTGGTGAGTTCAGAATGGTCGTACGTAAGCCAGGTCAGGAGAGGAGAAGTGCGGAGTCCAATAACGAAGCAGTGTCAGGCAACAGCAGAAACAAGGCAGACAAGGATCAAGACAGGGATTGCAGCAAGGTACAGCATCACAAACCAAGGTTATGCTCAGCAATGAGAGATTGAGCAAACAAGGTACTTAAGGAACCTCCGTCCAATCGGAAGCCAGGGCGGGATAGGAGGAAGCAAACTGATAGGCTGCTGGGTCGCACAGGTGCGCCCTATTGTGCAGCCTGATTAGACGTGAGGGCGGAATTCCGTGTGGCAACCCATCCTGCGTGCGTCACAGGCGTCAGAGAGTGGTGACCCGATTGCGTGCCACTCGCACACCGCGCATGCCTGTCAACAGAGCAGGGGCGAAGCCTGGAACGGATCCAGAGGGTAGGCTGGACGATCGTGTGCGCCATACGACCAGAGGCGGGGCCCGAGGAGAGAGGAACCGATTGCGCGCTGTCCGTGCGCGCATAGAATGACTGCCTTAGAATTGCGCATCCTGAGCATCTCCAGAGGTTGAAGGGGCAAAATGGAAAGGTAATGTAAGTCCAAACCACCAGGATGGCGAATCCTCACACACATAACATCATTTACATTTGCAGGGATGACATGTTAATTCCATCACCACACAATACCAAACTACTTTACCTAGCTGGGGGATTGGGGACACACACATAAATACAAACATAAGGTAATCATGTAAAAGACAGGACTTAGAATTACACACAACAAGCCCAAATCACATCATGACATTGCCGGCTTTCTAACTGGGGGAAAGATTGTCACAAGGAATAGAAGAATACATTTTCTGAAATACAATTACACATTCCCTGTTCTTCCCTAGATATTAAAGAAATATTGCTGGATGAAATATTACTAGGACAGCCAAGTTACATGTTTTTTTTAGGGGTAAATAGCTGGGATTTCTTTTTATTCGGGCCCCCAGCTACCCCTACATCACAATATCATTTACACTTGCAACTCAGTATCTTATTTATGTCTGAGCTTCTGGCTACTCTGTAAACTTGACAATTTATTAATTCTTTAAACCACATATACTCTCCTCTGTACCAATTGCTCACAGCTACAGATCTGTGGTACAAGACCTGAATTGCATACCTTACTTGTAATCAATCAAAAACTTGCGCTATGTTATTGTTTATTGATTACTATTTTGGATGTCAACCCTTCAGAAACATGTATTTTTTGCGTCGCCTTATGTACAGTATAACCTATTTTTTAATTTTTGCGTTCAGCTCCATTAAAGTTTCTATACGTCCATTTATTTCCCTTATACTTTGGGACTAGAGAGCTCTCACTAGTAGGGATACCTTTCCCTTTCAGGCTGTCTGCTCTGCTGTTAGTAAGACGGGTGCAGGAGAAAGAGAGAGGGGGGATGTTTTGTGTGTAAGTTAGGCACTGGGTATTAAAGGCTTGCTCTTACAGGGTATAGGAATAGTGCAGAAGAGCAGCTACAGAGCTTTCCCATTAAAATAAACCCTTATTCAAAATAGTGTGAAGTTATTAATGGCATTAACATCAAGTGACTGACAGCTATATGAGTAAAAGCGGGACAGAGAGGAAACTCTGAAAATTTGGTAGGGATTTTAGGCAGAGGAACCACACACACATTCTCCCCCTCATTTTTAAGGCTATACAGTCTTCTGTCCCTCCTTACATCTCAGCCTAATATCTCACTATACACCCCTCTGCCACTCCTTACATCTCACGCTAATATCTCACTATATACTCCTCTGCCCCTCCTTACAGTAGCGGCGGGCTGACTCTAATACGGCTGCCCCCGCAGTGCCCCTGCAGTTTAAAAATAGCGCGGGCGGCACACGGGCTGTCTTCGGCCGAAACCGTCCTGTTCTCCCGCTCCTCGGGCGCTTTCAAAAGTAAGCTCCATTAGCGCTTATATATTGAAGCGGCAGCCGCGCGGGAAACTCCATTTTTAAACGGAGAGCAGACCCGTGGCTAGCCCGCTACGCTCCCGGCCAGCTCCCGGCAAGCTTTAGAATGAGCTTAGCCGGGACAGTACATCTCACCCTTATATCTCACTATATACACGTCTGCCCCTCCTTACAGCTCACCTTAATATCTCACTATATACTCCTTTGTCCCTCCTTACATTTCACCTTAATATCTCACTATATACTCCTCTACCCCTCCTTACATCTCACCTTAATATCTCACTATATACTCCTCTACCCCTCCTTACATCTCACCTTAATATCTCACTATATACTCCTTTGTCCCTCCTTACATTTCACCTTAATATCTCACTATATACTCCTCTACCCCTCCTTACATCTCACCTAATATCTCACTAAAGTATACACTCCTCTGCCCCTCCTTACATCTCACCCTAATATCTCACTACAGTATATACTCCTCTGCCCCTCCTTACATCTCACCCTAATATCTCACTATACACTCCTCTGCCCCTCCTTACATCTCACCCTAATACAGTATCTCACTACTGTATATACTCCTCTGCCCCTCCTTACATCTCACCCTAATATCTCACTACTGTATATACTCCTCTGCCCCTCCTTACATCTCACCCTAATATCTCACTATACACTCCTCTGCCCCTCCTTACATCTCACCCTTTGGGGCCTACTCTCGTAGGTTTGATAACAAACTCACCAAGGTTTTTTGAGCAACACTTGCTCAATTTGACTAAGTACTGTATCTATCTACATTTGTGTGTGTGTGTGTGTCACTAATTATGTGTATCTATTTGGCACATACAGTACTGTACATACATTGCCAATCTCTATCTTCAAAGAAGGATATCAGATAGATGTGTTCGATTGATCACATGCACCTTATTGACTCACAGATCAGTACACTGTGACTAGTTCCTATTGATCTATGTAAATTTTGGGGTATTTGAAAAGTTTAACAAAGTAATTAGAGATGTGTGAAAGTGCCGTGTAGGAGATGTGTGCCGAGGTTTATACCTGGAGACAGCGTTTGGAGAATAAATGTAGGCTTTAATTCTCCCCAAAGCCTTAACAAAAATAGAGGCTTTTCCAAGCAAACAAAGGCAGCAACAAAAAGAACAGTTTCAATAATGGATTAAAGTCTGTACTGTACTGTTAACACAGATTCCCAGCAAGCTCAAACTCCCACACCCACCACAAAGTGAATATATATTTATGTCAACCAGAGAGCTACTGAGCGTGGCAATTGTATATAACAAGAGACAGGGGGTGCCCAATGCTGCATCCAATTGACAAAACATATAAAGTAAAATACTTCAATAATAATAATTGGTTATTTAGTTAACCCTTTGGCCAAAGGCGTCATAAGCCTGCATACCAACGTCAAGGTATAACCAAAATAATGCAGGTCCTACACTACACTGTGAACCCTTCCTTTTACCTCTGTGAGAGGGGAAAAAACCATAATGGGTCTTGTTCCTGCAGCAAGTGAAATGACCTTCCAACTTAAAGGGTGATACCTTGACGTTGGTATGCAGGCTTATGACGCCTTTGGCCAAAGGGTTAACTAAATAACCAATTATTATTATTGAAGTATTTTACTTTATATGTTTTGTCAATTGGATGCAGCATTGGGCACCCCCTGTCTCTTGTTATGTACTGTACTGTGTGTGTCTGTGCAGGTTCCCGGTGTCCCTATGTTTTATGGACACACAACTGTGGTCTGCATGGCTCAGCCATCCTTGCCCAGTCCAAGGTTTTTAAAGAGAGACAAAGAGACAGAGAGACAGACAGACAGAGAGACAGAGAGACAGAGAGACAGAGAGACAGAGAGACAGAGAGGCAGACAGACAGAGAGACAGAGAGGCAGAGAGACAGAGAGGCAGAGAGACATACTTAGACACACAGAGATTTATTGATTGATTGGTTGGCGTCATTTCCTTTCAATGACGTCATCAATTTTTTTTTGCAAAATCACGTTTTCACGGCCCAATCAGGGCCGTGGGAAGCATAAGCAAAAATGTGATGTCATAGTCCTATAAACGGTAAGGAGAGAGTGTGTGTGTGTGTGTGAGAGAGAGAGTACAACTACAGTATATTCACATTTCCTGTTGTGTACAGTTCTGTTTTTTGATTTGTAGTGTTTTTTTACCTTGTATGTTTCTTTTTTCACATTGTATAGTCATTATTAGTGGTAGCTTTTTTCCCCCTTCCCTCTTTTTCGTTTTGTGACTTTAGCGTCCTTTGTGGTTCTCAGTTATTTACCTTGTGCATCTTTTTCCTTTGTGGATATCTTCCCTCTATCTGTGTGCTAGTTATTTCTTTTGACCGCCTTTTGGGTTACAGTAAGACCAGTGTTGTGTATACATTTTTTCTGGACTAGTTATTTCTTGTATAGCCTACTGTATTAACAGCTATTGTTGGATGTACAGGTTCACTGTCAGGATCGGGGCTAAGCTCTGCCTCCCGGACGCCACACGTGCCGTCATGATAGAGGCGCGCAGACCTCCATCTGCATGCACATGCCACGCTGCCGGGAAGCGGATTCCTGGTAAGGAGGTTTCGGGTCCTCGCTCCCGTGACACAACCTCGGGGGACAGTCTCGCTGTTGCCGCGTGCCACATCCCACCTGCAGCCGCACTCCGTGCTGCAGGTAATGACAGGATCAATCTCAGCTGCTTCTCAGCTGGTGCTCATTCAGATTCTGACTATCAGCTCACAGCCTATATTTCATCTTCTCACTCCCTGCTACCTTCCCATTGGTTCCTGCTCCCTTAAATACCCAGGCAGCCCTCTGCTGATTGCTGAGCATAAACTACTACTTATGTTATGTGCTCGCTACAAGCTGCTCGCTGCTGTGCCGTTGCCTTGTCTTGTTCTCTTCGTTGTGACCCCAGCTCGTGCCCGGACCTCTGTTTTGTCGTACCCCTGGACCTCAGCTCGTTAATGGACTCCCGCTCTCTCCTCGACCACAGCTATGGATTACGACTACTCTTCTCTCTCCAACCCCTGTCTACGGCAAGTACCTCGATCAACCCAAACTCTCTTACCCTGACCCGGCCACACAACACTGACTCTGCATTCGGACCTGGTCTCGTGGTTGTAGGTTGGCAGTTATCTGTATCCCCACCTAAGCCTTGCGGTCTAAGTTCTGTTTTTGGTGAGCACCGTTACAGTCACATAGTATATGCTTTACTATCAAGTTGATCAATTATTGCATTTCTTCAGAAATTACTTGCTTTGGTCTTTCTTTAAAATACTCTTTTGAATGTTGGGATGCCCTCTTGCTGTTTGTATTGTTACTTATTAGGGGATTTAAAGGATTGCCCTCGGTCACTTCGCACCTTTGTACTAAAATGATTGAGCTCTGTATTTGCTATATTAGGTAGGGCTGTCTGTTACCCTTTCTTTAGTATTATTATCAAATTAAGAGCAATGACTGAAGTTCTATTGACAATCAATGGAAGTAAATATCCAGTCAACGACAAATTGAATTGACATCAGATAGAAATAAACTAAGTAAAAAATAGAAAAATAACTAGCTTGGATCGTAAAGGAAACAAATGATATAATACTATATTATAATGCAAATAAATGAATAAAATGAGGGAGGGGGGAGGAAAGGTTTCTCCAGGAGCGTAAGCATCCTTCCTCTCTGCTTCCTCCATATTCCTGGATGATTTTGAAAGGAATGTTTCCAATGGGAATTGCTCCTGTGATTCATTTGATGCCGTTTTGTGCATCGCTTTTGCAGCCGGGAGATTTTGATACATTAGCCCTTATGTTTTTTCCAAATAAAATTGGAGACATTTTTAATACAAGTGTTTGGGTCTTTTTGTAAAATGAGTAAAGGAAACATTTGCATAATATATATGCATTTTTTGGGAACACTGAGCTTTAAACACAGTGCCCTTGTGCTCCAGGGATGCAGATACCTGGCAGATATCCACATGGGGAATACCTTCTAATCAAAGAAGTCTTCATTATTAATTTGTCTGATAGTGCATTTTCATTTCATTTTCATTTCTTTATTTTATATACCGTATATGAACAGTACATTTCCACTAGGGAGGGTGCTCCAGGCACTTTTGTTATGTAGAGCAAGTTTTTTAAATTATGTGGATGACGAAATATTTAATATATTCATTAGGCACTTAAATATTACAAAACATAAGTCACTCTTTGTTTATCTTAGTGCTTAATGACATACAGTAGTGTATCTGCCCCACGGCTCCGAGCAGCAAGAGATTGTCTCTACTGTAATAGATTTTCTGTTGAAGGCGGAGCATGTGAAGTATTGCACACAGTTTGATCTCAGTTTCTCATATTCCTAATAAGTTACATGTGTTTCTTGGAGAAAAATACTGTCTGTAATAATAATTGATTTTTTTTTAAGATGACCCAAGAATGGTTTCCGTATTTTATAGGCTAACAGATTAACCCGACATTCCATGAAACGTTCTTAAGTATTCAAATCTAAAGAGAAATCAGGTTTTAGATAACATACAATTAATACCATAACAGATAATCACTTGCGCATTGTTCTTCCGACTGTATTTGTCACTGTGAATGGGGAAAGTTTATCGCATTCGGAGAAAAACCATTGCAAGACATATAAAGCATGTAATAGGTAAGCTGACAGGAGCTAAACAACCCAAATTAGCTTCTTGTTCCACCTATCAACACAAAAGTAATAATTAAAAAGGGTTGGTGCACCTAAGCTACATAACATATGGTGAAAACAAGAACAAGAACCTAAGCTACATAACATATGGTGAGATCCAAGAAAGGGTCTCAAAAAAGACCCTATTGCAGTGCACTCACAGACCCCAAAGTAGGCTATGCTGCAGTAGGGGCGTTTTTGAAACCCATTCATGGATTTCGCCTGGTTTTCACGACCTCCCAGAACCGCCACAACAGAATACACACAAAATGAAGAGTAAAAAGAAAACGCGGAGCAGGGGCAGGCAACCCCTGTCCCCAAGTGCCACCAACAGGTCAAGATTATAAGGCAATCCCTGCTTTAGAACAGGTGGCTCAATTAGTGGTTCAGTGATCCCTGAGCCTCTCCTCCCTAATCTGTGCACTAATTACACCCATAGACAAAACATTATAAATTACTACTGGTCACTACATATTCAAAATCCCATAGGCTAATTGTGTATTACTGTGCCATACATTTGGTACAGTATTTGCAGTAAATATTTTCAAGCAAATTTGCTAAAAATGGCCCTTTTCTCATCATAAATTACAGCGCAGAGAAAGTTTGAGAAAAAAAAATCACCAGTTTTTCAGATTTGTGTGAAGTTTAGCACATCTGTAATTAGTCTTTGACATTCATTTAACAACTTCAGATGTTTCAATAAAAAAAAAAAATAAAAAAAAATATTGCTCGGGGTTTTTTTTTTTTACAAGTCACCACTCTGTAAAATTGTTGTGTAGAAAACATCACCAGCTTAATTAGAGGGAAAAAAATACACTTGATTTCTTCCTGTTCACAAATCCAGTGCTGGTTGTCTGTACCAGATTTGTACTTGAGAGACTTTTGATGAAGAAGGCTCTAAAATTAATCCATTTGCCTCCACTGGGTAGATATTCAGAAGTCTGTTAGCTACTTAAGGAGACATTAACTTCAGTTAACATCTTGTTCAGTGATATCAGAATAGTGGAAGAACGGACTAAAAGTCAGCAGAACATCCAAAGAAAGTTCATTTAAATGGTGCACACTTGGGCTATTACAACTTGACATGTAATAAATGTTGAATAAATAAAGGACTGCACATGCTAATGAAATGAAGTGACAATGTGTGAATATATAAAATAATAAAATCACAGGAAGTGTGGCTGATTGTGTAATGTCTGCTGGGAGAGACTTAATGATCCCTTTTCTTGAAGAGCTACTGTAGGTGACAAAAATGATCCACTTATTCAAACCCAAAATGTGGTATAGTAGATATATGAGCGACACCTGTACTCTCAATACTGGTTGTAATAATAGTAAAGCAGTGTGTTGTGCGTATGGTCAGCTGTATTATGTGCTGATCCACTTAGACACTAATATAATTGTGGAGTGGCTAGACAATATGTTGTGTGGCTTTATATATAAACAGCAATTTACTCAAAAATAGTTTATGGAACATAGTACCATGTAAGCACTGTAAATAGAAGTATGAAGACGGTCAGGGCAAACCTCATGGACCTCACGAAGTTGATGGATCAGGATAAAATTGAATAAAAATGGAATAAAAAATGGAATAAAGCACAGTATTAATGCATCTCATCCACACGTGAGGGGGGGAGGGGGGGGAGGGGGGGTGTGGGTGGAGGATAAGGTGGGAGGGATGAGAGTGGAATTCCACTAAATACAATCAATGAAACATATACATATAGTTTCAATGACTCACACGGGCTTGTGTGAGACTTCGCCTTCAACGCAGACTGTAGTTTGGTAAATGCAAATGGAGTCACAGTAAACAAAAAACTCACACGGCCTAATGTGAGTTCTTGCCCTCAGAGGGTGATGTCAGCCTGTATAGGTGATGTGGGATCGTCACAGCAAACAATCTCCCAATAGGTGTGGTGTGTGAGTGGTTCCTCTCCCCGTTGCCCAAAGACCAAAAATGTGTACAAAACCAGGGTTAGCAATATAACAAGTCTTTATTGGTAACAGGTGTAATATGGACATAAACAAGCATGGCCGTAAAAACACATAAACGTTATAAAACAAGGTAAACAGAATGAATAAACAGAAAGCACACTCACACTGAATTGCAACTCTTGTTGCCCAGCATCAGCCGCGCGGCTTGATCCTGCAAGATCTCCTCCTCCGTTGCTCCTCTCACTGGCGCGTCCGGCAGTGGAACAGGAAGAGAGGATCTAACCGGATGTCCTGCGGTGGCTGGGTCCCTCTCTCAATGAGCTCCGGCAGGGAACAACGCGTTTCGCAGTAAGCTTCGTAAGGTTCCTGCCGGATGCTCATTGTATGCAGTTTATATAGGCGCTGTGTATTAATTAATTAATAAAACATTTGATTTCCCATAAACGTTGTCTTATTCAATTTAAATGCTGGAATGGAACCCATCTTCCCTAGCCTTTGGTACCAGGGACAATCGAGTGAGTTTAAACATTTCTAAAGGTTAATTCAGTACAATAAATATCAAGACATTTAATTTATAATATAAAATAAACATAGATGCGTTTTGAAACATTATGTGGTGAGTGTCATAATTGTTTAAAGTACACATAGCCTGAACACATGATTCTATGAATGAATAAACCTAAAAGCTGTAACACTTATGCTATCAGTGAACTTTTCCTCATTTGATATATAATTCTGCCCTCATGTGGCTGAGCTCGGAATCTACATGGATTTGTTCCCTAATGATGATACATGTTAGTAACAGCTAGCTGTGAGACTGTGAGCAGTAAATCAGTCCCTTTAAATAGTGATGTGGCTACCCAAGTTAATACACATAGATTGTAGTTAAAACTAAACATACATATTATTAATTAAAAATCTGAAAATTTAAATAAATTTAGATCAATTGTTACATATCATCTAAAAACATTGATAGATACAATTTTATACATCAATATAATTTATAATGATAAACTTGTTGGTTAGTTGCCCCGCTGATATGAGTCAATTTGGTCTGAAAGAGCTGGTTCAAGGTGGATTCCCCTTGAAACGTGAAATCCTATTAAAAATGATGGGGAAAAAAAGTGGGATATGGGGATGGAAACAGATCAATGTGTGTTTAAAGGAAGGCTGCAATATCGATCTCTACATTGAGGCCTGTGGGGGCCAAGCTTTTTAATTTATAGATCCAAAACGTTTCTTTTCTTGATAAAGTTGTCAGTCTATCCCCACCCCTCCAATGTGGTGGGACTACTTCGATGCCCCTAAATTCAAGGCCAGATGGATCTCCTTGGTGGTGCAGTGCAAAGTGTTTGGATACACTGTGTGTCATAAGTTTCCGTCTAATGTTACCTAGGTGCTCCAGTATGCGTACCCGTAGTGGTCGGCTGGTAGCCCTACATATTGGAGTCCACAGGGGCAATTGAGAAGATAGACTACGAATTCGGATTTACAGTTTATAAAATGCGTAATTTTGAACTGTTCCCCTGTTGCTTTGGAACTAAACTGAATTTTCTCTTTTGTTCCCTGTTTACAGGCTTTACAGGCGTTACATCTGTGAAAACCTTTCGTTTTCTGTAGCCAGTTTAAATCCTGGCCTGTTTTCTTACTTTCTGGCTGGATAAGGCTAGGTGCTAGTCGCCTTTTAATATTGTCTGCCCTCTTATAAATCACCTTGGGTTTGTCTGGGAGGTGTTCTTTCAAGGTGGGGTCTCCCTGTAGGAGATGCCAGTGTTTATTCAGGATCTGTTGAATGCTACCAGCATCTTGACTGTATTGTGTTAGGAAAGCGATATTAAAATCCTCCCTAGGTTTTGGTGGATTGGTTTTTAGAATGTCGCTACGTTTAAGCCTCCCTACTTCTCTAATCGCTGCATTCATTTTTTCATTATCGTAATTCTTTGCAATGAAGCGGTTCTTTAGAATATTAGATTGTTCCCTGTAGATGTAATCATCGCTACAGTTTCTCCTAATTCTACGAAACTGTCCTGGTGGTATATTTTTCAGCCACTTCTTGTGGTGGCAACTGGTATTAAGCAAGTAATTGTTACAGTCAACTGTTTTAAAGAAGGTTTTTGTCTTGAGTCTGTTATCTTCTATGTAAATTGTTAGATCTAAGAAGTCTACCGAATTATTTCCGATACATGTTGTGAAAGCTAGGTTCCTCTCATTGTTATTAATATAATTCAGAAAATGATTTAGGGTCTCACTATTGCCTCTCCAAATAAAAAACACATCATCGATGTATCTCCGCCATAGTACCAAATCCGCACTGAATTCGTGTTCTGACCAGATGGTATCGGTCTCCCAACTGTCCATAAACAAGTTGGCATAACTCGGTGCGAATTTTGTACCCATGGCTGTTCCACACTTCTGTAGGAAATATGTTCCATCGAAATTAAAAAGGTTATGTTTAAGAATGAAATTAATACTTTCTAAAATAAAGCGTCTTTGATCTACGTGTACGGCAGCATCATTTGTTAGCGTCCGTTCGATGGCCTTAATTCCATCATCATGTTTTATAGATGTGTACAATGAAGTCACATCGCAGGTGCACATTTTAAAGCCTTCTTGCCAGTCTACCTGTTCTAGTATATTTAAGATTTGTGTAGTGTCTCTAAGGTAGGATCGCATATTCGCAACGTATGGCTGCAGAAAAAGATCTATGTACTCCGACAGTCGAGATGTGAGTGAGCCTATCCCAGAAATAATGGGTCTACCTGGTGGTGCTTTAATGTCCTTATGGATTTTTGGTAAAAAATAGAATATAGGCATAACCGGAAATTTCACATTCAGATACTCGTATTCCTTATTATTCAGGACTCCTGTTGAGCTGCCCCTATCTAGCAGAGTGAGGAATTCTTCACAGAATTCTTTGTGGGGATTAGTCTTCAGACGTGCATAAGTGATGTCATCCGACAGTATCCTCTCTGCTTCACCCTTGTAGTATTCCGTATCCATAATGCCAACCCCCCCCCCCCTTTATCTGCTTGTTTGAATGTAATAGCCTTATCTTTCTCTAAATTTTGTAGAGCGATTTTTTCTTTCAGGGTTAGATTGTTTTTTGTTATCTTTGTAGAACCTGTGGTTAGTCTATCAAAGTCCTCCTGGATTTTCTGATGAAAGACTTCTAGGTTATGGCCTTTCGCCCAGCTTGGATAAAATTTGGACTTATTTTTCAGGTTTGAATGTTTGAAATCCTCCAACCCTATATTCATGTTGGCATCATTGTTTATTATCTCCCTAGTTTGTGCATCCTTTGAAAGAATTTTTTTTTAAGGGTTAACTGTCTAATATATTTGTGTGCATCTATATACAGATTGAAACTATTCGCCTTGGCGACTGGTGCGAAATTCAGCCCCTTTTTAATCAGGTTGCATTCATCTATATTTAGTTCTCTTTTGCTCAGATTAAATATATTACTCAAATCGCTGCTCTTTTTCTGTGTCCTTCTTCCTCCCCGCTTTCCTCGTGGGGCCTTTTTCTGAGTTTTGTATTTGGGGATTCTTTTTCTTTCTGGTCTTCCAACACTAGGAAGCGATTCTGAGTTGCTAGGGGTGGTGCTTTGAGTGATTGGGCCTGTTCTAAAAAATGCCCTGCGTGTGGTCGTGGTGATCTTTGCTCTCTCCCATGGCTCTGCTCTCTATCCTGTCTCTCTCTATATGTAGTTCGCTGTTCCCTATAAGGGGACTTGCGTTCTCTTCCTTGGCTGTATTCCCTGTGGTGTTTACGGGGTGACCGATAATGTCTCCTTTGGCTCTCTTCTCTCTCATAACGTCTTTCTCTATATTCCCGATTTGACCCATGATATTTATGGGGTGATCTACGATCCCTTTCCATGCTACGTTCTCTCTCATACCTGTTATCTCTACGTTCTAATGGTGATCTAGCTCTATAGTTGTACGTGGGTGGCTTGCCTCTATGGTAGTTCTCCTGATACTCATTTACTTTGGAGTAATATTTGTTTCTCTGCCAGTTTCCCTCACGGTCTCTATCTTGTTTGTTTGCCTCTTCTCTTTTATTGCTGACTACGTCCTTAGTACTAATAGTTTTTGTTTCTTTATTCTCTCTAGGGGTTTCTACATCCCCAGCTTCCCGCCCTCTTGGTGGTATGTGTCTATCCTCTGTATTGAATGATACATTCTTATGATTATCATATTTGGTGTAGGCTTTATGTTGGTCTATTTTGGTTGGATGGCTCAATGTGTTGGTTCTTGAAGTTTTGTTGATCTCTTCTCTGCTTCTATACTCAAACATTTTCCTATCTCTTGGGGTGGTAGGTGGGACTAGTGTAACCCTTTGCCATTTGGGGTTGGACCCTACTAGGTAGTCTTCCTCATCTCGTCTGAATTTCTTGTTTTTGGACTCTATCAGATTTCTTTCTATAGCGTCTATTTCATCAGCTAGTTTTTGGTCTCTATTTAAGAAGGTGGGGTTATCTATGGATATTTCCAATCTCTTCTGAATTAATGTAACTTCTCGATCAATTTCTATTAGGGTCTTTGTGTGATGTTTAATAATTAGTTTCATTAGACTGAATGAACAAGCATCCATGGTTTCTTCCCATTGGACATTATACTCTATATCTGCTAATTCGAAGGAGGATTTTTTATCAAATCGTAGACCCCTAGGGATACGTTTGATGTCTAAGTATTTCTCTAAATAGACTTTATCCCAGACCTTTTTGGTCTCTTTCTTAAGGAGATTCTCAAGTTTGTCGAATTCATTATTTATTGTTTCTACATCTCCCATTTCCGCTGACTCTATTTCTCTCATTTTGTTCTCTATGTTATTACTTCTGAAAATTCTTTTAGTAAAAACGCTCTCTTTGACTTCGGCTATGTTTTCCATCTCTATAGTTTCTTCTTCCATAATTAATCTGGACTCTTTAGGGTGCTGCCACTAGGATGGGATTAGAAAGGCTCAGTGAATGTTTGGACTGGGGCGCTCCCTGGGATATTTGGCTAAAAAATGTTACAATGCCTGTACTGTATTAAAATATTAAAAAATTATTAAAAAATGTGAAAATTGTGTTGCGGTGTAAAAGAGTATAAAAATATATACTGGCCCTTTTGATGTTTTTTTTGGCTGCTGCTTGACCTTGAAGAAGGGAACCCCGTGTCCTTCTTAATGTGGCAAATGGAAGTATGAAGACGGTCAGCGCAAACCTCATGGACCTCACGAAGTTGATGGATCAGGATAAAATTGAATAAAAATGGAATAAAAAATGGAATAAAGCACAGTATTAATGCATCTCATCCACACGTGAGGGGGGGGGGAGGGGGGGTGTGTGGGTGGAGGATAAGGTGGGAGGGATGAGAGTGGAATTCCACTAAATACAATCAATGAAACATATACATATAGTTTCAATGACTCACACGGGCTTCTGTGAGACTTCGCCCTCAACGCAGACTGTAGTTTGGTAAATGCAGACTCCTAAGATGGAGTCACAGTAAACATGAAACTCACACGGCCTAATGTGAGTTCTTGCCCTCAGAGGGTGATGACAGCCTGTATAGGTGATGTGGGATCGTCACAGCAAACAATCTCCCAATAGGTGTGGTGTGTGAGTGGCTCCTCTCCCCGTTGCCCAAAGACCAAAAATGTGTACAAAACCAGGGTTAGCAATATAACAAGTCTTTATTGGTAACAGGTGTAATATGGACATAAACAAGCATGGCCGTAAAAACACATAAACGTTATAAAACAAGGTAAACAGAATGAATAAACAGAAAGCACACTCACACTTAAAAGCAACTCTTGTTGCCCAGCATCAGCCGCGCGGCTTGATCCTGCAAGATCTCCTCCTCCGTTGCTGATCTCACTGGCGCGTCCGGCAGTGGAACAGGAAGAGAAGATCTAACCGGATGTCCTGCGGTGGCTGGGTCCCTCTCTCAATGAGCTCCGGCAGGGAACAACGCGTTTCGCAGTAAGCTTCGTCAGGTTCCTGCCGGATGCTCATTGTATGCAGTTTATATAGGCGCTGTGTATTAATTAATTAATTAATAAAACATTTGATTTCCCATAAACGTTGTCTTATTCAATTTAAATGCTGGAATGGAACCCATCTTCCCTAGCCTTTGGTACCAGGGACAATCGAGTGAGTTTAAACATTTCTAAAGGTCAATTCAGTACAATAAATATCAAGACATTTAATATATAATATAAAATAAACATAGATGCGTTTTGAAACATTATGTGGTGAGTGTCATAATTGTTTAAAGTACACATAGCCTGAACACATGATTCTATGAATGAATAAACCTAAAAGCTGTAACACTTATGCTATCAGTGAACTTTTCCTCATTTGTTATACAATGCTGCCCTCATGTGGCTGAGCTCGGAATAAACCTAAACGCTGTAACACTTATGCTATCAGTGAACTTTTCTCATTTGATATATAATTCGGAATAAACCTAAACGCTGTAACACTTATGCTATCAGTGAACTTTTCTCATTTGATATATAATTCTGAGCTCGGAATCTACATGGATTTGTTCCCTAATGATGATACATGTTAGTAACAGCTAGCTGTGATACTGTGAGCAGTAAATCAGTCCCTTTAAATAGTGATGTGGCTACCCAAGTTAATACACATAGATTGTAGTTAAAATTAAACATACATATTATTAATTAAAAATCTGAAAATTTAAATAAATTTAGATCAATTGTTACAGATCATCTAAAAACATTGATAGATACAATTTTATACATCAATATAATTTATAATGATAATCTTGTTGGTTAGTTTCCCCGCTGATATGAGTCAATTTGGTCTGAAAGAGCTGGTTCAATTCCCCTTGAAACGTGAAATCCTATTAAAAATGATGGGGGAAAAAAGTGGGATATGGGGATGGAAACAGATCAATGTGTGTTTAAAGGAAGGCTGCAATATCGATCTCAACATTGAGGCCTGTGGGGGCCAAGCTTTTTAATTTATAGATCCAAAACGTTTCTTTTCTTGATAAAGTTGTCAGTCTATCCCCACCCCTCCAATGTGGTGGGACTACTTCGATGCCCCTAAATTCAAGGCCAGATGGATCTCCTTGGTGGTGCAGTGCAAAGTGTTTGGATACACTGTGTGTCATAAGTTTCCGTCTAATGTTACCTAGGTGCTCCAGTATGCGTACCCGTAGTGGTCGGCTGGTACGCCCTACATATTGGAGTCCACAGGGGCAATTGAGAAGATAGACTACGAATTCGGATTTACAGTTTATAAAATGCGTAATTTTGAACTGTTCCCCTGTTGCTTTGGAACTAAACTGAATTTTCTCTTTTGTTCCCTGTTTACAGGCTTTACAGGCGTTACATCTGTGAAAACCTTTCGCTTTCTGTAGCCAGTTTAAATCCTGGCCTGTTTTCTTACTTTCTGGCTGGAAAGGCTAGGTGCTAGTCGCCTTTTAATATTGTCTGCCCTCTTATAAATCACCTTGGGTTTGTCTGGGAGGTGTTCTTTCAAGGTGGGGTCTCCCTGTAGGAGATGCCAGTGTTTATTCAGGATCTGTTGAATGCTACCAGCATTTTGACTGTATTGTGTTAGGAAAGCGATATTAAAATTAAAAGTTAACATAAATTCAGAACCATTTAGGGTTAAACTAGCATTGAAAATCAATGGAAAAATCTGAAATTAAAAAATAAATGATAGTTAATTCAAAGAGAATATATACCTATTTTACCATTAGTCATACAATTGTCTTAATATCTCTGCTAGTCTCTCTGGCAGTGAATGGGTTAAACAGAAAATACAACAAAATAATCTAGCTACAAGATTTAAGAAAAGCTCCAAACAGACTATGACCAAGGAGGCGCGAGCTTCCCCCCCCCCCCCCCCTCTCCTATGAACCCTCTACATAAAGACATACAAATAACAAGAGGACACATATATGGAGGTAAAAGGCCGCGGCTTATTTATTAACACCAATGGGGATAGCGTACCACCTGTCCGCGCCAGAATGCTCAGAGCTGTGCAACGCAAAGGGGGCACCCGGAAGTACGTCCCGGTGACCTGCCCCCTCGCTTCAAAACCCCCGATAACCAGCCCCGAGCCACTTCTGGGGGACAAGCACCTACCCCCCCAACTGCCGCCACCAACGGGCCTGTTTAACCCCCTTAAATCAGACCCGTACCGCCATACCCCTTATGACCTCTTCCAAACCTTCCTGTAACTCATTATTAAACATGTCCACCCCGACATCCGACAACTGTACCCCATCTTCCCTAAACCATCCACCCAATTTAAAACTAAACTGCGGGTGACGAATGACCCAACCCCCACATTGAACCACGAAATTCCCCACCATCCTGTTTAACCTCTTCCTCGTCTTGTTAACTCTCCCCGGGATACGCGCACCTTTCCAAACCAACCTGCATATTATCTCGGACCAAACTAATTGCACCCCTGGCCAAAACGTTAACATGCGCGCCAAATCTTGCTTAATCTGCTGGAATAAATCAATCGACCGCAATTTTGCCACATCATTACCCCCAACATGAATAATGATGATGTCCGGTGCCCTCCTACCCCTGGCCCTAGAAATTAACAGCGGAAAAAGCCGTCCCCACCGCATCCCTCTCATCCCCCACCACGTTACCTCAAACCTGCTCCATACTCAAACCTAAATTCTTTCCGTAGGGGCGCGAATTCGCCCTCTTCCCCGCCCAGTGTACCATTGAATCTCCCACGATCCAAATTACCACGAAATCTGAGGAGGCAAAAACATGGTGGGAAAAAAGAAAAACAACGGCAAAGTGTTTAATCTAGCGCAACATTCTCCCCTACCAAATCCGGCCTGATGTATGTCCGGTAACTGTCTGACTTCCAGCGCCCAATCCTCCGTATCTTTGCTACCGCGAGCCCAACGCGTGCTGCTTCCGACGCTGCCCCAATGCGAAAAGAATGCGTTCCATACTGCCCCCCTTCTAACCCTTGCTGCTTGAGACACATCCGAAAGACCCGCAAATATTGAAACCTTGACAATGCCCCCCCGTTCTGGTGCACTAACAGTGGACCCCCTTGTTCTGGCCTAATGGCCAAATAATCGTCCAACGCTTTTGCTGGGCACACCACACTTCCAGGCAAGCCCTTCAACAAGATCCATGCTCCCTTTCCTTTCTGATCCGTTTTAGACCTCCGTACCAGCAACCTCACCAAACCTTCTCCTAAACTTACGTCAGCCCGCTGCAAGCCACCCCCTCCTTTCTTGGATACACAAACCAATTCACCTGCTCGCAGAGCTGCAAAAAATGCTATGATGAATGTGACCTTAAAAAGTACTGCCTCAAAACTGGAAGAGCATACCACGTCTGTGGCCCGCAACAAACCTTCCAAAATTACCGGCGTCACTGGTCTTCTGCCATCCCTGCTAGTTATCCCTTTAACCATGCCTGCTAGCACCTTCCTTACCACAAAACACTTGGACACATCAACCCTACCATTCAGCCTAAGGAAGAACGATATACCCGCCGCCATCTTTCTCCCTTTGGATCCACCAGCTAAACCCTTTTCCCTCAAACTCATCATGTGACCCAGCAAAATGTCTACCTCCGAGATCTTTTCTCCAGCCAACCTTTCTGCCTCCCGAAATTCTCGCCAAGCAGCCACATAAGCACCCCACGTACCCGGGGCGAGAGACGCCTTGATTAAATCAATCACACCTCCGTTACCAGATCCCACAAGACTGCTGGGCACCGTTCGCCCTGGGTCTCCGCCCCCGGTGCCAACCTCCGAAACAGCTCCATCTGCAAACGTGATAATGCATCAGCAATGTTGTTCTCCACCCCAGGAACATGCCTAGCCTTGAAACCTATATTAAGCTGTAAACACCGTAACACAAAATGCCTCAACAGAACCAACACTGGTGGGGACCGTGAACCAAAATTATTCACAGCCTCCACCACACCCAAGTTGTCGGATCAAAACGTCACCTCCCTGTTAGCAAACTTGTCCCCCCAAAGATGTACAGCCACTAGTAAAGGGAAAAGTTCCAAAAATGTCAGATTCCTGATAAGCTGAGTCCCTCGCCAATGCTCTGGCCATTCCTCCGCACACCAAGCTCCATTAAAATATGCACCAAACCCTACTGACCCAGCCGCATCCGTAAATAGCTGCAGCTCATCGTTCCGCGCTGGACGCCCCCTCCACAACGTCCTTCCGTTGTAACTCTGTAAGAATTCTTGCCACACCGCCAAATCCTTCCGAATATCTGTTGTGACCCGAATGAAATGGTTGGGACGCCTTACCCCCACTGTAGCTGCTGACAAGCGCCTGGAAAACACCCTTCCCACAGGCATAATGCGAGCTGCAAACACCAAATGGCCCATCAAAACCTGAAACTGACTTAATGAGGCCTTCCTAAGAAGCATGAAATCCTTTATCATACACTCCAAAACAACTAACTTCTCAGGAGGTAACCTATATTCCCTGTTCACTGAATCAATTACTATGCCCAGAAAACTGAGAGTGGTCGTGGGTGCCACTGTTTTTTCATTCGCCAAAGGAACCCCAAATTCGCGCGCCATGGCTGAAAAATGAAAAAGCCACCTTGCGCACAAATCAGACCCCTGCGGACCAACGAAAAGGAAATCATCCAAATAATGTATGATCCCTGCTGCCTGCACCCTTTTGCGGACCACCCACTCCAAAAATGTGCTGAATGTTTCAAAATAAAAACAAGACAATGCACAACCCATAGGTAAACAAAGGTCAACAAAATAACGCCCTTCCAACATACAGCCCAATAAATGAAAACAATCTGGATGTACCGGCAAGAGTCTGAAAGCTGACTTAACGTCTGCCTTCGCCATCAATGCCCCCTGCCCCATCCTTCCCACCAAAGCCGCCGCTTGATCAAAAGTGGCGTAGCTTACGGAGCATAAGTCCCTATCTATCCCATCATTAACTGACGACCCTTTCGGGTAAGACAGATGTTGAATTAACCTGAAAGCCCCCGCCTCCTTTTTCGGAACCACTCCCAATGGTGACACCCTAAGATTTTTCAGGGGCGGGGAAAGGAAAGGACCCGCCATTCTGCCCAACTCAATCTCTTTATCAATTTTTTCTTTTGCCACATCCCCATTCAACCTGACCGTCTTCAAATTCCTCTCGCCCCCCGATCCCTCCTGATACTCAAAGGGGATCCTGAATCTTTCCTTAAACCCCTCTCGTAATAAGCTAGCTGCCCGTCTATTGGGGTATTTTTCCAGCCAAGGCGCCATTGCCTCTGCTGAAAATGGCGTTCCCGCCTTCCTGAACAGCCTGCTGTCCTGCTCCCTTGAAACCCTTACTATCTTTCTTAAAGCACTTTGATTTGGGATGCTGACCCCCGCACCCAGTGCAAGTATGTTAGAATCTACAATTCTCAAAATTGCATCTTGACTCGTTGTAACGCCAACATACCCCCGACTGCTTCCCACCTGCACGCCCTCTCCCTGATGTGCGCACCTGAAAATGCTCCCGCCAGACCCCTTTGAGGCTATTTGACCCACGAAAGGACGACCCCCCGTGTTTCTGAAACGCTTTTCTAATCGTATCCTGAATACTTAAAAAGCGCCGAGCATAAATGCGGATCCTTTTCCCCCGCAACGCCCGCCAAAATCCCAAATGCCTGCGACCAATTACTGAACGTGCGAGGAAAAAGACACTTTTCCACATCCTCTCCACACCCAAAGACACCTGAGCCAACTCTCCACCAACTGTTCCACGGTTGCTCCCCCCGTCAAGCACTGAATCTGACCTCCCCTGCCGCTCACTTGACTTGCATGCCTCCACTGCTTGCTTAGTGGATAATAACGTTGTCATCGGCAATAAAGCTAACTGAACGCCCTTAACCACCGCACTAATCATTCTTGCCTCAGCATCGCCCGCTAACCCCAACTCCAACACCTGTGGCCCAGGGGAGCTAACAATGCCTGGCAAGGTAACACTCTTATTTCCCAAACAAGCAACTCTTTTTCGCTTACTCTTCGATGCCCCAGTCCCCGGCGGTGTTTTGAACCACCTGTCGGGACCTGCCCCAAGACTCTTGTCCTCTAAGCCTCTGACAGCAAGCTCAACCCGAGGCCCGGACCGCTTGCGAGCCGTGGACGACGTACCAGCGCCACAAAGCGAGGTCGACCGCGTCCCGGCCGTTCCAGATTTACCTGTAAATGAGGAAGCAAATATTAAACCCCCAATTAAGCTAACCTTCATTCCTGAATAAACTCTTATTTTTTTTATTTTTTATTTATTTTTTTTTTTTTTTTAAAAGGACCAATCCTTTACCTACGTTCTCTTCTAGGCTGGGACCAAACCCCCCAACCTCCTTTTTTTATTTATTTTTTTTTTTTTTTTATTACCAACCATCCTTTTCCAGCCTTCCTTTCACCAGTAACCGGCTATGGCGAGCATGTCGGCCCCCTCCCAAAATCCCCCAATCCCCCTCTTTTTTTTTTTTTTTTTTTTTTTTAGGGGAGAAAGGGAACACTTAGCCACCTACTGCTCGCCTCCATCCATGCTCTTGTTGTTTTTTTTTTTTTTTTTTCAGGGACCCATGTCCCACTCTTGTTTTTTCCAGGGACCCATGTCCCACACCTGTTTTTGTGGAGACCCATGTCCCACACCTGTTTTTGTGGGGACCCATGTCCAACACTTGTTTTTGTGGGGACCCATGTCCAACACTTGTTTTTGTGGGGACCCATGTCCCACCCCTGTTTTTGTGGAGACCCATGTCCCACCCCTGTTTTTCCAGGGGCCCATGTCCCACACCTGTTTTTGTTTGGACCCATGTCCCACACCTGTTTTTGTGGGGACCCATGTCCAAACTTGTTTTTGTGGGGACCCATGTCCCACACCTGTTTTTGTGGAGACCCATGTCCCACCCCTGTTTTTTCCAGGGGCCCATGTCCCACACCTGTTTTCGTGGAGACCCATGTCCAACCTTGTTTTTGTAGGGACCCATGTCCCACACCTGTTTTCGTGGAGACCCATGTCCCACCCCTGTTTTTTCCAGGGACCCAATGTCCCACACCTGTTCATGTGGGGACCCATCACCCAGGCTCCTCCCAAAAGTCACCCAGCCTTCAACCAAATAGGCTGTGATTTCCAAAAACTCTGCCATGACATACCCTTCTGCACCACCAACGCCTCCCGTGCTCCGTAACTAGGACCCCCTTCATCACTTGATGATGGCCACGCCTCAGCGCAGGTAGCATGGGAACCGCCCTGTCCTCTCGCGTCTTCACGACTGCCCAAACTTCCTTGATCACTCCCAGCTTTCAGCACTAGTGCACACATCTGCTTCTGAAACCATCCTTCCTCATGGTTGTGCGCCTCCGCCAAAAGCTGCATGGTGCTGACCTGAAAGGACATCGCTACTAACGCTGTAATTTTATCCAATGGCTCGTCAAACACTGGTTTAATTCCACCACCTAAATCCTGCCAGCAAACTACTCTTGAACTCTTGCCTGGCCGATCTTCACGAAAACCAGTTCACTTGAATAGACTTAGAAACCGCTCTAAAGCTGTAATAACATAATATTCCCGCATTAATGCTTATATCTTTAGCACCTTAACACCCCCCACCTCCATCCATTAGCGCTAACATCCAACCAACCATTGCTGTCATTTTTTTTTTTTTAAGTATGGTGTCACCCATGACATCAAAAACCTTAGCATTGTCTTCCATTAACCACAACCAAGACCAACCTCAAAAGGCTTTTTTTTTTTTTTTTTTTTTTAAATATACATTTTTATTTATTTATTTCATTATTATTATTTTTTTTTTTTTTTAAATGGACAGCCCCACCTGACCACCTCCCACTGTTTAAAAGAGTGGAAAAGAAAAAAGGGGGGGGAAGGAAGAGGGCCAATATCTCCCCAAGGAGGAGGGAGGAGGGCGGGCAAAAGCCCACCATTCCAGCCAAACCACCAACAGCCCCCTCCCCCAGCCGTAACAACAGCCTTGCCCCCAGCCCCCCCCAAAAAACCCCCACCCCCTGATCATCGTCAGGAGGCGGAACCACATGACACTCATGTTCCCTTGCCATTAGCCCAACCGCACGGCTAAGCGTGGGCTGGGCGAGCCTCTCTTCCCCCCCCCCAGCCACACAAGCGGCCATAATAGGAGGACAGGAACAGGGCTCGCAAACGGCGAACTCGCAAACCTCCTCCTCCAAGCCGGTGCGCCTTCTTCGCGCAACAGCCCCAGGTAGGAGTCACTCTCCTCGTCATTCTCCCTCCTCCCCCCGCCGCTGCCACCAATAGAAAACGCATGAAAACAAAAGGCAGGACAAAAAACCTATCCTTCCCGCAATCCCCCCCCGAGCACCGGCAAAAACACACGGGGGGGGGGGGGGCGGAGGGTCCCTCAACACGAGGAAGGAAGGGAGGTCCCACGCAGGACAAAAACAACAGCCTTCTTGCAATCCCCCCCCCCCCCCCGGGCACCGGCAAAACCTGCAAAAACACACGGGGGGGAGCCGGAGGGTCCCTCACCACGAGGAGGGAAGGGAAAATCCCTCACCCCGGGAGGGGGGCCCAAATCAAAACCACTTAAAACCTACAAAACACAGGAGAAGAGAGGAGAGTGTCTAAACAGTTGAAACGCCAAGGAACAAGTGACAGTTGCTTGTTCCTTGGCTCTATTTGAAAAACTAACTGCCCCAACTGCCTTCTCCGATCGCGCACGCGACCAACAGCCTAGCTGGGGGGGGGGGGCGCACCCCCCGGTCAATAGCTGTAGCCACCCATGCGGGCTAGGCCAGCTCTATATCGATGAAAACAAACCTCAATTTAAGGAAATGCCATGCATGGCTCTGCACGGTACATGGCTCTGCACGGTACATGGCTCTGCACGGTACATGGCTCTGCATGGTACATAGCTCTGCACGGTACATGGCTCTGCACGGTACATAGCTCTGCACGGTACATGGCTCTACATGGTACATGGCTCTGCACAGTGCATAGATCTGCACTGTGCATTGCTCCGTACGGTGCATAGCTCCACTTTTGTGCATCTCTCCACATGGTGCATAACGCCACAATGTGCATCGCTCTGCAATGTGCATCGCTCCACATGGTGAAGTTGAAAATTGGGTCTAAAAAACGGCTCTTTCTAAAAATACTGTTTCTTCTTGTGTAACGTGCTGTTTGGTAGTGACCCAGATACTGTACAGATGCATGCACTAAATATTCTGTATCTACAGTATATAAAGCTACAATGTGTCTACATACAATAAAGGTATCACAGGATTAACTTGTATATCGAGTGCTTTTACCAAACTCTTTTGTTCTTCTAGCAAAAAGAAGCCTTACTAGAAATGGTAAAATAGAGCTGGGCACATTTTGGGACGTATTTAACAGAAAGCGTATTGGCCGGCGGATTTCTGCTGAACAGTCTCAAAAAGGGAAATCTGCCTTTTTTCCCTATCACTGACAATCCACATGGCGAGAGAGAGAGCTCACGAGAGAGATTGCAAGTGAGAGAGGGTGCGAGAGAGATTTTATCCAACGGCGGATTCTGATTAATGTCGTCTCATTTTTTAGTAGAGATCGGCCAATCTGGCCACATCAGTTTCCCGGATTTTTGCTGATGTTACCCCTAAATTCCGTTTCGGAATGTAAAATCTGGAAATGGATTTGGGCAGTTTCAATCAACATCCGCCATTGGATGCAACCCGTTGACGGATTTGTAGAATCCAATAAGCGGATTCAGCGATCCTTCGGTTTATTCTTAAAAATTGCATTCTTCAAATCCGTCTGCGGGCGGCGGAATCAGCGTAGTGTATCGGTAATAATAATAAAAAAATCTGCAAAACGCATATCGCCCTTTTTGAGATTGATCCGCTGAACTTGTCAGACCAAAAGAAACCGGCCGATCCGCTGCAGATCCAAATTCGCCAAAAAAATTCACCCATTTTTATTTTATAGCACCCACTTCACAGGTGGATTTTGGTGAGGGAATCGGATTTGATTTAGAACAGTGTTTCTCAACTCCAGTCCTCAGGGAACCCCAACAGGTCAGGTCTTAAGGATATCCCTGCTCCATCACAGGTGGGTCAATTTTGACTGAGGCACCTGTGCTTGAGCAGGGATATCCTTAAGACCTGACCTGTTGGGGTTCCCTTTCCCTGAGGACTGGAGTTGGGAAACACTGTTCTAGAAAATCAGGGAAAAGGAGTGTAAACGCAAAAATGTAGTTATTTTTTCTTTTTCTAAAGACCGTGATAGGACTCAGGTAAGTCGAATTTATTTATAAAAGGAGAGAGGACAGGAGTGTTCCTATCAGCGCAAATGGGGAACTGCTATAGAGCAGCGCCATCTTCCGGTATGAATAGGAACTGTGCTTTAACTGGACCAAGGCATTTGAATCACTCAGGTTTGCGAGCTATTATCAAGTATGCGGTGCTGTAATCACAGAGGTCTTGCATTTTCTTTTCCTCCCTCTCACCCAATTTCATATATTCAATGACATAACCTTCTCCATGGAGAGCCGCCTTGAGAAAGTCTTCCTTCAAACACAAGGAAAAAAACTTAACATTTCCCACCATGTAATAATGAGTGTCTAGGACCCCACAAAGCACCAGCTGCCCCCCTGGTTTTAACAAGGTGCTGACATTTTTGAGGGCACAGCGGTAGGCATCTTCATCTTTACAAGCCCCTTCAAAGCATTCGGAGCTCAGCAGACAGTCGACTTGAGGAATATTTAATGGTTCTACTGGGTTGACCTTCAGAACATCACACTTCAGAACCTGTTTTACCGCTCTCCTTAATTTTTCTTCTTTCTCCTGCCATTTCTCTCTAAGGAAAAGACAAAAGATTAGCAGTGGTTGCTTCCTATACATACACATAAATCTGTTGATATTGACCAGTGGCCTATATTGGTTTGGAATCAATGTTAAATGAAGTATAAATAAAATATGACATTTCAGTCTTGAGGAAGTGATGAGATAATACTTGAGATGCTGCATCTGAACAAATCCCTATTTTAAAGCCAGAAAGATTGTGCAGACTGTGAAGGACAGAAGATCCAAGCAAGCCACTCATCTTTAATTTTTATGTGTCCATGCTTAATTATAAAAATGTAAGCGTAATACCATTTGTACAAAAACATATTCCTATTGTACAAACAATGTTGTACTAAATCGTCATCTTTGTTCTATTGAGGAACATAATGCAGAGACCCCTGTCATTCACCTGAGATTGAAGACATCTAAGACTGCCCCAGTGTAGAAACTGCTATCTATTTGCTGGGAAAGTGTGAGTCCCCATTTTTGGCTGATACCTAGAAGTCACAACATTTTGGAACTTATTGCACTATTGTAGTATTTCTTTGTTTTTTATATGGTGGAACCTGCGCTCCCCAAAGCTACAACTACAATTCGATTAGAAGAGAAATAGGACCTTCTCTACATAGGGTTGAGCTGCAACTTTTTCACCTTATTTACTACATGTTACAATTTTTTTTACATAATTTACACATTTGCACTACCACTATTTAAGTTATATTAGTGCACTGTGTACACCTCTTAGTGATTATATATTTAATATTATTTAACACTGTTTCCGCACTTTGTATAGAAGCGCCAATAACCACTTTTTTTTGCACTTATCACCATGTGAGACTGAGCACTGGGGTAATTATATATGCGACAAAGTGGCCATTCAGGAACTTTTTGCCCGAAAATCAATTCGACTTAATTGGTGATTTTGAGGCTGAAAATAGCCTGAAAAGTCACTGTGGTGCATATTTAGAGTAAGCACATTTTAGTATTTGTAGGACTAACTCATCAAGCTCCGATGAGGAATATCACATCCCTGTCCAGGGTTATTATCTGCCACTGATATAAATTAGATGTTTTCATCTTAGCTGGGAACTAGTGTACTTGGGATGTCTTCTGTTACCCAGTCACTAAAAACTCATAGCGTTAGAGCAACTACAGTACAGATTTCAGATGGAGTATAATTATATTGGGCAATTAAGTTAAACAAATTGTATCAAAATCACAATGCCCCAACTCTGATTCATTTAGGGGCTACAGGGTCTGTTTACTAAAGGCTTCCAGCTGCAAAACTGGGAGAAAAAAAAACAGCCCTATACTTATAAAAGAAAAGGAATCTCTTTAAAAACAATTTAACATCTTTTGGTAAATTGGGTACAATTTTATTTGTATCGGTTTGCCCGAGTTTTGTATAACAATTTCTAATAAACTCCATGTTAGCAATGATGTTTTCATAAAAATGGGCTTTATGTGAACAAAATCAAAACAGAGTCACACTTAATGTCAAAATGCTTGCTTAACAAAGGAATTAAAAAGTTGGATGTCCAGAGAACATGCATAAAAGAAAGGAGCTTTATACTATAACACCAGGGAAAATCAAAGGAGCAGGTTAGATTGATAACAGCATTGTGTAATCAATTGAGATTAGGGGATTCTTTCTATATACTCCAAGGCTGCAGATCAAATGTGGTGATGGATGTTTAAGATGGGACTTTCAATCATTCTTTAATTGGACATTCTTTAATTGTCACCTACAGTACCTGTTCCCTTCCAGCTCACAAACATATTTAAGAACAGAGGTCCAGTCAAACATTCCTGGTTCATTCTTCAGCCATTTCTCAAATTCCTCTCGGTTGCGGTCAGTATAATCGGTAACAATGATCTCATCGAAAACTTCACAGGCTGAGAGGAGCTGGTGGATTGTTGGACCAGTGCCGATATCAATCAGGGTTTTACCTTTCACTTTACCTGGGGGTGACACCAGAGATACAAGCAAGACAAACATTTTCAACAGGTGAGTTATTCGTGGGAATATGATTAGTTGCTTTAACCGTGTGACCCATTGACACGTGGTATGTGGCGATGACAGACCCTAATTAGGGGTGCATCTCTCACATGCCATCGCAGTCATCTGCGGAGACATGTAAGAAAGGACATCAAATAGTAAGAAAGACGAGATTTGTAGAGGAAGTACAGGAAAAAAATGTATTCTAAGTTTGAGGAGTTGAGCACTTCAATCAGTGCTGTCATTGGCCCGGATGGCACTGGATTACAAAATGCCATCGGGTCCTTGATTAAGTGTGATGCTGCTCATCTGATATCAGGAAGCGGACCTGCAGGGCTGAGGTAGTGATGTAAATAAACCGACCAGAGCCAGGGACAGAGTCCTGTAAGAGTATCCGTGGTCAGTAAGCAGGCAGGGGCTAGGGCTGGCGGCAGAGTTGCAAAGTCCAGGAGACAGGCAGGGGTCAGGGCAGGCAGAAATCAGCGAGGTCGGGGTCACGGTCCGGGGTCAGCAACAGGGGAATCAAAATAGGCAAAAGGGTAAAACGTAACTGCAAAGACCAACAGGAGCTGCAAACTTTGCTCGGTGACTCCCACCTGGAACTGCAGCCTTAGGCTGCGTCCACTTTGTCGCTGACCGCGCTTGGCGCTTGACTCAGTGAATCCAAATCTGCATGGCCATGCTCACGCGGCGCGGGCGCGCCCTCTTGCACGGGCACGTATGGTCTTCCAAGCTTGGAGCTTGGGGAGACAAACAAAATTGAATTTGAAGCGCGCTCAGCACCAGTAAATGCACACAGAACACAGCCACACACCCCCATACACACAGCCACACACACCCACACACACAGCCACACACCCCCCCACTCACACATTACACACAGAAATATCCCCATCCACCCCCCCCCCCGCTCGCGCTTGCATAACTATGCAGGACAGCCTGTGCTTATGCTTGGAGAGTTGGTGACATCACCGCTCTCAAGCATGAGCGCGGTTAGTGGCACAGTGGACACACAATGGCCAGTTTGAGGAGAAAGGTAAGGCAGTCTGGAAAACCTGACCTTGCAGCAAAACCCAGCATGGTTCGAGCAGAATGCTAACATTAAGCATCTGCAGAGGTTTTGGGATAGTTTTTTGGCATTGCAGTTTTGATTTGTACTGCATTTTTTTGGGGTGGACATATGAAGAGGGTGATGTTTTCTTTCTTCAAGTGGATAGGTTCCTGGAGTCCTGAACCCTCAAGCCATTTGAGGACCTCTGATTGGGTGGCAAAAGAATATTTTCTTATTATTTACCCCCATCTTTCCAATGAGGCTGCTTAGGCTTTTCATTACAGCTCTTGAGCTCAGCCCCCCTATTACATTCTAAATCCACCCAGTGTACCCCCTGGAACCGCCTTAAAACTTTTCAGTGCCGCTTATTCCCTCTCCCCCTTACCTGCCCTGATTGTCCTAGCTGCCACCCACCGCTGGCTCTCACTCCCCTGCCCCCCCTAGCTTTCTCAAACTTTTGTGCACTGTACATTGCTCTATTTAGCCCTATTCATTAAATAGCTCCATTTTCATCACTGAGTGCTAGCCCACGTGGTTCCTGCCATTTTGTTTGTAGGCTGTAACTGTTGGTGGTATTTGCCAGGGTGCTAACTGGGAACGCTGTGACCTCAGCATTGGATGAGTATAGGCTGGGTCACTGTTTTTTTGTGTGGCACAGTATTCAGAGTCTGTGTCCAGGGTGAGAGGTTAGGCCTGAGTTCAGGATCTAGATAAGAGTGAAGCCAGAGTTAGTTATGACTTTAATAACGTAGTGTTATTTCCTGAACTGAGATTTGTATACACTAGTTGAATATCATTTAGGTTCCTTTTCATGACATTTACAATAACCGCCCTTATTCATAATGCCACGCTTGCTAATGCAGTAAATCACATTCTTTGCTTCAGTGAATACTACACTCTTATTATCGGTCATCAACTTAGATAACGTTATACGCCAATGGAGTTTAGTGAACCTGGGCCTTAACTTCTCATAGGATGCAGGTATACACAACCTCACTATACACACACACACACACACACACACACACACACACACACACACACACACACACACACACACACACACACACACACACACACACACACACACACACACACACACACACACACACACACACACTGTGGGAAGTTCCCAATAGAAGGCAGTAATGGGGCACGGTAAAGAAAATCACAAGTGATCTATAATACCAGCAAAGCACAAGAATGGCAAATAAAGGGTAATTTATTAGGTTTATATTTTTTCTGGGAGAACAATGAAGTCTGCTACATCTGTATCTTTATACATTGATGATAATGTGGCAGCTAATACCTTTCTTAAGTAGCGCCTAATAAAACTGGGACCTTGGGATCTTATTGATCAAAGTCTCACTTATGCAAAATCAATATAAAAAGTAGGAGATTTAGCAAATAAAAAAAATCAGATTGCAAGAATTGGAACTTGTTTCTTTAACAATGTGCTTACCCAGAATCCCTGGGTGCAGTGGAAACGCTGCATTTTATGAGATAATGGGGACGGGCAGGATTGCAGACCTGAAACATGTCAATGTGCTCACAAGTAGAGATGGGTGGATGACTCCAACTCCGTTCCCCGGAATTTCCCGAGATTACCATGCAAAAGTCGTTCCGCAGTGTAAAATCTGCCGACGTACTGTTAGAGTTTCAACCGAGCAGGTTAATCTAAAACCGCCAATGGATACAATCCACTGTGGGGCTGAGGAATCCGCGGATTGGATTCTTTAAATCTTCCAGCGGATGGATTGTAGGTGTTAAAAAAAAAAAAGGCAAATCACTATTTTTGAGACTGATACGTGAAAATTTGGAGACCAAAGGAACCAGCCGATCTAAGGTGAATTCAAATCTACCAAAAAAAATCACCTCTCTCTACTCACTAGTGGTATTTTAATTTACTGTTTCTTTAACTTGGTATTGTGTTTTAACACAATGTTGCCCCTTTGGGGGGAACGATCCATTTACAATAAAACACCATTAATTCCCACTGCAGACCGAATACTCGTGCAGAATAACAATGTCCCTGGATTTCCCCGCTTTAGACATAGGACTGAAAAGACACAATTGCACCATTGTAAACGTACCTGACATAAAAACCTCAGCAAATTGTTTGAGGGCAAATTTTAAGAAGTCATCTCCCAAAGTCCCTTCTCCAAAGCGAAAATACCCCTCCAGATAAGCCTTGGGATCAAATTGTTCCTGGTAAACGCTGAGCCCGGTGAAGTCAGACATCGCAATTCTTTCCCTGGCTCTTGCAAAGTGTTTACTGCTCTCCCTGGGAAGCTGTTACTGATCCAGCTGATTCTCCTCTGCTCTCTGCTCTCTGCTAACCCTTCTCCTATTGGTTGATTACAATCCAGACAGGCTGGAATCAAAGTCTCGACTGTTCTTTTCCTTTTAGAGGTGCAGTTCCTGCTGCATATTTCTTCACAATACTGCACCATACAGTCTCACTCACCTCTCCATTTTCCCTGCTCTAATATTTAAGTTGTATCTTATTCAGAAAAACCCAACATTTAAATGAATAGGTCTGCTAAGTCTGTCACTCAAGGGCTGATTAAACCTACACAGCAAACTGCCAGTGACTATATTCAATCAGCCCTAACTAACATTTTCTCTATCCATTTTTAGCACGTGTTACAGAATTTAAGATTAAGTTTAATAACTTTGTAGGCATGACTTTCAACTAAGGAAGTAATACAGCAAAGATATAGGCAAAGCTCAATCTGAAAATGTGCAATATTTGTATTGTTATGTATAACTAACAATGTACTATGCTCTATAGCAGGGATGCTCAACTCAAGTCGTCAAGCCCCCCCAACAGGTCTCAGGATATCCCAGCTCCAGCACAGGTGGCTCAATCAGAGACTCAGACTTAGCCACTGTTTGAGCCACCTGTGCTTAAACAGGGATTGATTAAGCCACCTGTGCTGAAGCAGGATATCTTGAAAACCTAACTTGATGGGGGGAGGGGGGACTGGAGTTTAGCACCACTACTCTATAGGGAAGGAAATCCAAGGTTTGTTAAAGTCTCAGTATCACACCAGCCATGTGTTGGAAGAAAGTGTATAACATCTTCTATGCCATTTTGACCAGTTCAGGAAGAAAGCCTGAATCTGATTAAGTTAAGGGATGACCTGATTACATGCCACCAGTCCCTCTAAAAGGGTATCGGGGGTTAATTGGTGGTGTTATGCAAGCAGGATATAAGGTTCTGGGTTGTTTGTGATATTGTATCTTTTAAATTGTTCCGATATCTCTGTTAAACAACAGCATAGCCACGAGGAGATCTACATCTGTGAGGAGAAGAGCTGCAGGCCTTGCGGAGTCATGCTGGATGGAAGACCTCGGGTAACAGGTGAAGATAAAGGGGCCTTCTTGACTGATCGAGAGTATCTGGTGGGGCTGAAGTGGTGTAGGAAACGGTGGGAAGCAGAGTGATCATGGTAATGTTGACGGGTGATCCATGCGAGGCGGTGAACGGGAAAGTGGCGTTGTCCGGTTGGTCGCCCCACAGCATTGTCAGGAATAGCCCTGACAAGTCTCCCTCTCCCAGTTCCTTCGTCTGTCTACCGGGTGTACTGCTGTTTTCTGTCTGCTCTGGGTTTACCTTTGTCTGTCTGCTCTTGGGTGCTTCCTGTCTTCTGTCTCTGCCTCTCTTATAGTTTCCTTTTTCCTGCACCTCTTTGCCTTTGCTTTTGCTTGTGTACAGACTCCTTCTGCGTCTGCCCCGGATCTGTTTCCGTTTTGTTCCTGTGGAGTTTTGGTAACATTATTAAAGGCTCTTGCTATTGAACTAGCTTGCCCCCATCTATTTCCTGCTCCATGGTCCCAGTTCCTGCTCCCCTGCCCTGTTCCTGCTCCCCTGTCCTGTGATTGCCTTCCTGCTGCCGAACCTGCCTATGACCCCTACGATCCTTGCCTACCGCCTGCCACCGAATCCTGCCTATGCCACTGAATCCTGCCTATGACCCCCGCAATCCTTTCATTTCCTGCTATTCTTGCCATTTAGGTCGTCTCTGCTCCTGGAGTCCTGTGACAAGCAGAGAGTTAGCGCATAGCAAGGGACAGATGGGAGGGGCGGGCTATCTGCATGTTGGGGCAGAGCGGCCGCTAAGTGTTAAGCAAGGAAAGAAGGGTAGGAGCCAGGACAAGAATGGCTGCTGGAAGAGGGTAGACCTATGGAGCTTGGGAGTGGAGACAGAGTGGCTGCCAAGAGGGGAGGTCTTGCAGCATCTTGAAGGGGAGCTTCAGGCAGCATTACTGTATGGCCACTGGTCGAGGTGGGCCTACCAAGGGAGTAGGCAGTGCAGTTGTGGAGCGGCCAAGAAGGAAGTACTATAGGGAAAGCAGGAGCAGCAGGAGGGAGAGGCCCCTCATGGCATCAGGGCGGTTGTACGACCCCTGGAAATCCTGGGAGAATGAGATGGCATCTCCACAGAGGTTGCGACCATTAGGTGCGTGGGGAACCCTGAAGGTTGAGTTCAAGGAAGAAAAAAAATAAGGCAATGGCGACCCTTGTGGAGGAACTGGGAAGATTGTCAGTTCCGCACACAGATCTTGAAAGCACACAGATAGGTTTGTTTAGAGGAGATGGGGTTCATCTCTCAGATATCAGGTGTGATGTCTTTAATCTAAGTTTTCAGGGCATGTTGGAGAGGCTTGTTGGTGGTCACAGGACCAGTTTAAGGATGTTAAATGCCCTTGCTCATTGGGGGAGGGTGTAATGTTTTTTGTGGGGACTGTGGTTGTTAGGCTCTACGGTGGTAGTCGTGGATCTCCTGTGGTGTGATAATGGGGAACGTGGTATCATATGAGGTTAATGCGGTGCGTATAGGATTCAGTGACCTCCCAGTGATGAGTAATGTGTTTTGATCAGTCATCATGCTCTTAGCGGCGGTGGCGATTTGGGGTTCAAGCCCATGGTATCCTTAGGGCTTTATAGTATGGGTGGTGATTCAGACATAACTGGTGGGTCTCTGGGGAAGTGATATATTGATTATCATGTTGTAATTAATAAATGCTGTGGACATTTATAACCACTCATTTTGGTCAGTGTGTTTGTTCAAGTTTGGGAAGAGGGAACACAATTCAAGACTGTGTAAGTCATGTGCAGTTTTTTAAATGTTACCGTTCAGAAGACTAACTACAAAGAAACATGGTATGAAGCACACTGTGATACACTTACTGCATTAGGGGACAATATACTGTAAATACTGCACATTAGGAGATGGATATAGACCAGTTTGTACAAAATCTAAATATAGGAGAGCTCAAAGTCCCCCTGATGCAAAATTAATATAAAAGGAAGAAGGAGGTTTATCCAAGAAAAAATCCCATTGGAATTTGTTTCTGTAACCTGGTATTCTGTTTTAATACAATGTTGCCCCTAGTGTTTCAGTGGGAAAGGATACATTGACAAACAACACTATCATTAATTCTCACTGCAGACAGAATACTCGTGCAGAACAACAATGTCCCTGGATTTCCTCTATTTACAGCAAATTGTTTGAGGGCAAAATTTAGGAAGCTGTCTCCCAAAGTCCCTTCTCCAAAGCAAAAATACCCTCCAGATAAGCCTTGGGATCAAATATTTCCTGGTAAACACTGCGCCCGGTGAAGTGAGACTTCACGATTCTCTCCCTGAGTCGTACAAAGTGTTTACTGCTCTCCCTGGTAGCTGTTACTGATCCTTCTGATTCTCCTCTGCTCTCTACTATAGAAATATTAGCTCGTAATTTCTCCAAAAGAGAAAACCTTTGGGAATATGTACTACTCAATTGTACCAGAGCAGTTAACAGACTATAACAGATATGAATACAACACCAAGAGTGGATCATTATCACAGTGTTGATATGACATTTCTATATCTATAGATAGACCAGCAATGGAATGGGTTATGGCCATGGAAGGGGTTCAATTATTTATCAAAGTAATGTCCCCTGCGCCTTGTCCCAAGCTTATATGCCATGGGGGTGCGCTGCCAAAATTCGTCCACAAAGCATTCCCTAGAAAGCAGGACACAAGGGGGATTGTCTCTAAATTATAAACACTTTGGGCTCTGAAAGAACAGCCTAGTGAGTCCTATATAATAGAGGAGGAAGGGAGTAGCATTAAACAAACACAATGGAGATTTTCAAAGGAATTATTGTGACAGTATGACACAAACTGGCAGCTGTGTCAAGAAATTAGACAAATAGCTAAACAAGGGACCTAGAAACATGTTTTTGGACCCAGGACTAGTAAACCATAAACCTTCAGGTATAGTGGGGCCCCTGCTCTTGCTCCTCCCTGTGTTTGGATTTTCAGATGGGGTTTTGGCCTAATTAGGTAGGGGAACAGGAGTTGTATTTACTAGGGCAACACAGGCTAGAGGCCCTTTGGGCTGAACTTCCTCTTATCTTCTTCTTCTTCTTCTAAGGTCGTTCTCGCTCTCACCTGCCTGGTTTGTAGTGTCAGACAATTGTGATTGAACTTCTGCGTTTGTTAGAGTTTTGTTTCTGGGTGTCGTAAACTTTTTGTTTTGTAATTTATTTGTTATCACTACTATTTTTGGTGTGTCTATTGTGTTTGCTGAGCATGGTATCTGTCCAGCAGGAGGGTCACGATGTTGCAAGTGGCAGTCTGGCATGGTTCTGTTCCTACATGGGTATGTTACAGTACGTTGGTTTATTGTTACAATGAATAAAGCTGTGGCGTTTATATCTCAGTATGGAGCATTTAATACTATTTGATTATATTTGAACATTTAATAGTAATTAAGTTGAGAGCGCTGTTAATGAGACACACGTGAGGAGTTTTGCACTTTATGTGGCCTATTGTTTCTGTCCCTAAGCATGCTTTAGAAGACTGCTTGGATGCTCGATGAAATCTTTTTTTTCTCCTAGCCCAGTATGGTGTTGTATCTATTTTGATTTGGTATTTGTTCTCTAGGCGGTGGGGGAAGTAAGTCACCCATAGGTCAGCCAAATGTTTTGGAGTTCAGTTTGCAGTTTTCAATAAGCATTATATATGGTAAAATATTGCAAAATTAAAAACTCCAAAAGATTTGGATGCAGTGTTGGGACATCAGCTCTGTGTCATTTAAGGACAAAGGGATATTATACTCTGTCCCCTCTCCCTCCCTTTCTTACTCTCCCCCCCTGCTCTTGCAATCATCCTCCAATCCTTGGATACCATGGTCATAGGACCAAAGTGAACTAATGACATTGACATATTAACTAATGTAGGTGTTTAGGTGATACAAATCATTTAAAATATCTTTTTAAACTTTTAATATCTCCCTAAAAACCTCCGGGGTGTTCACTGCATTTCTTTTCTTTAATCCTTTCTATATACTGAACAAACAACATCAGAGCAATGTAGCTCCTAATTCCGGTGCTCAAAAGCCTCTCGCCAGTCTTGTGGATCAGAGGAACAGTTCAGTGAGAGTTGGTTGCTCACGGCTTGGTGACAGGCTGATTGGTAGAGGGAATCGTGGTGTTTGAATCAGGTCGGTCTGTTAATCAACCGCTCCGTGTGTCTTGTCCGGATGTGTACCTCGAATGGCCCATCACTTATGGCACTGATGATGTCGAGTGCAGGGTCTCGGTGCCCCCCCTCCCCCGCTTGCCACTCCGTCCGGTCGCGGTCTTTACAGCACAGCACTTCGTCCGCAGAAAACCCAGAGTGACTGTATCAGTACTTTTTTCTGTCCATGTTTTTAATATGAATAAACCCTTCTGAATTACTCATCCCACGACTGACGCTGTGCACCGGTTTTTCCTTTCGGGGAGTTATTGCATGCTGGTTTTCTATATACTGGTCACATTTTTTTTTTTTCCAATTTACTTTTTATTGGGTTTTTCAAACCACAATATACAGAAATAAAGCGTCACAATCTGAATATTAGGGGAAATGGGAGAGGAGTGGGAACAAAAAAATAAAGGAAGGGGAGGGAGGGTGGGGGAAACAGCAAGCAGGTGTACATCACTATACAGAACTTTAGTTGTTATCACAGTTTGTGCCGTCAGTTAGAGGGAGCCGTTAGCCCTGCCCCAGGCCCACTTCAATACTTCCTGCTTCTTACCGTGATGTCGTACTGAGTGTCAGTTTGAGTTAATACTGGGGACCATCCCGGCGTGCCACTACACGGTACAGGAAGCTGACAGTGAGGGGTTACAGACACAGGGAACCTGTGTCCACCTGTGAGAATAAGAAATCCAGGGTAGCCAGACATTTTGGAAGTTATGGCATGTGTCGTTCAGGAAACTTGTTAATGTTTCCATCATACATATAAACCATAAAGAAAAAGACAGTGTGAAAACAGCGCTATAAATAGTAAAATAAATATTAAACTCAAGTTTAGGTTTAATTAGGCCGCCAGGTGAGTGCTGATTGCACAATCAGACACTTAGATGCAGTAAAAAAAAAGAAAACCAGCGCCTTACAAGTTCAGTAGTATATAGAAAGTCCAAAACGATATCATTAAAGTCCCAACAAAGTCCTCTGTAGCGAAAACGATGGAAGAATTGCTGTGCAGCTCCCACCGTGCATGAAGAATTATGTGGAGAAAAAACAAACAAACAAAATTATGGTGCAGTATGTCAAACTAATATAACTGACAAAATTACCCAAAACACTAATGACAAAACAAAACAAGACAGACAAACTGGACAAACAATAGCAAGGCTAATTGTGATAAAAAGCTAATTTATTAAAACAACATAAATGAAGGGTTCCAGAAGACTAGAAAATCGCCAGGTCCAGATATTGTAAAATTGGGACCATACTCACAAGATGTCAATTTGTAACAGTGAATGGAGATAAACGCAGTTCTGCTCATCCACTGCATTGGTGACTGGAGCGCCTTCCTGTGATTCCCCTGCCTCGGATGGATGCCGCGTCAATATGGGGCGGGACCTCCAGGCGGATGTCACGTAACTGGAAGGCGGGACTTCCTGGAACGGCGTTTTTTTCAACTTCAAGCCTGGATCAACTACACGTCTTCTTTCACCAACAGACAGCTCTAAAAGAACTTCCCTACGCATTTCATGAGCCTGCACGCATTTCCTCAGGGGTAGGAATGACACTGAAACTGAGTGGAATATATACACCCACACTGCGATCCTAATTGTTTAATTACACAATTGAAAATAAGGCACAGATGTTACCACAGTACTGACATCACAATAACATGCCTTGCTAAACAGACAACTACAATACAACACAAGACAATAAACAGTTAACAAAAAACACTTAATCTAATAATGAGACTATTCAAATATGGATAAAATACTAAGTAAAAACATTACTATACTATAAAAAAGCCTTCAATTCAAAGTCTATGTTCAGGCCCTTTGGAGAGAGTGTTTTCAGTTCATAGATCCAGTATGCTTCACGCATACTGGCCTGTTGAAGTCTGTTACCACCTCTCCAATTGGCCTGAACAACCTCTATAGCTTGACATACCAAGCCTTTAGGATTCTGATTATGACACATGAGAAAATAGTGAGACACACTATGTTTGACCAATCCCTTTTTGATGTTGTAAATGTGCTCATAAATTCTCATTTGAAAGGTTCTTCCTGTTCTGCCAATATACTGCAAGCCACACGGGCATTGAAGCAAGTATACAAAAGGAAACGTATCAAATTGTGGCGCTCTAAATATTCAGATATCAATCATATAAAGTGAAAAAACAGTGATACTTATGTAAACATATAAGGAGATGCAGCTGTGACCCGGTTGAGGTTTGCTCGGTCAATCCTCTTGATATGAAATGGCGATGAAGTCTCCGGGAAGCGCAATATATGTGAAAAGAATAAAATAATAATAGTGCAATATTGTTTCAAATAAAATTAGTGAACTCAAATAGTGATGACACTGCTCTCTAAATATACTCACAAACGTGTGAGGTTTTGCAGGCACATAAAGGTATCTTTTAAGGCGTTCACTCAGTTCCCAGAAGATGCAGAAATCAGTGTTTCCCCGTGTATATGGACTCCCAGGAACCTTATTTAAAAGATACAACTGGACATAGTGCAGACTGTATGTATAATTTATCAAAAGTAATTAAAACAAGTTACACTCACATTGTTTCAAATACAGGTAAGCATTTTAGATCTCAATGGATCTCTCCGGCCGGGTGGATGGTGTCTCCGCTTCCCCTCTCTCGTGGCGTGCGTTCCACCGGTGCGTTCCAAACACCGGAAGTGATGTCATCCGCCGCATCCACTTCCGGGGATTCCAGCCGTCTCAGGGATAGAGCGTCACTCTACGCGTTTCACCACATAGGTTTCATCAGGAGTGATGAAACCTATGTGGTGAAACGCGTAGAGTGACGCTCTATCCCTGAGACGGCTGGAATCCCCGGAAGTGGACGCGGCGGATGACATCACTTCCGGTGTTTGGAACGCACCGGTGGAACGCACGCCACGAGAGAGGGGAAGCGGAGACACCATCCACCCGGCCGGAGAGATCCATTGAGATCTAAAATGCTTACCTGTATTTGAAACAATGTGAGTGTAACTTGTTTTAATTACTTTTGATAAATTATACATACAGTCTGCACTATGTCCAGTTGTATCTTTTAAATAAGGTTCCTGGGAGTCCATATACACGGGGAAACACTGATTTCTGCATCTTCTGGGAACTGAGTGAACGCCTTAAAAGATACCTTTATGTGCCTGCAAAACCTCACACGTTTGTGAGTATATTTAGAGAGCAGTGTCATCACTATTTGAGTTCACTAATTTTATTTGAAACAATATTGCACTATTATTATTTTATTCTTTTCACATATATTGCGCTTCCCGGAGACTTCATCGCCATTGAAGCAAGTATATAATACATGTAGAATGGCAATTAATAAATGTCTTGATGGGATATGATTTTGATGTTACTTTTGATGTCAATGATTTAGCATTACAGCTAAAAGAACATGCAACGCATCTCGCACAAGTGAAAAAACCTTTCAAATTCCCTGCTTGTTTCTGTCTATGCTGATTGAATGGACAGCTTGGGGACAATTTAGATTTTAAATTATTTGCCTTAGAGAAAATAATGTTTGGCCTTTTTGGGAGAATCTCTGCAAGAACATCATCTTTTAACAGGATTGGCCAATATTTGTTTATAATTTGTCTTATTTTAGGTGCCATCTCATTATATTGAGTAATAAATGATACTTGATGATTACACCTATTTGTTGTGTCTTTTTTCTTATATTTAGGCAGTGTGTCTCTTTCTATGTCATTGACTTGTTTAAGGGCCTCATCCAAAAGGCTCTCAGAGTATTTTCTCTCTATGAATTTACTTTTTAAATCTTTGGCCTGAACTTCAAAAATGTCCTTTTCAGAACAATTGCGTTTAAGACGCACTAGTTGACCCTTCGGAATATTTCTTAGCCACTGAGGGTTATGCTGACTATCAGCACGTAAATAATTGTTAGCTTGTTCTGGCTTGAAGAATGTTTTCGTTTGAAGTGTATTGTGACTAACATAAATGTGAAGATCTAAAAAATCAATGTGCTCGGTGCTGTGACTACAAGTGAACTTAAGATTTCTATCATTATTATTCTGATAAGTGCAAAACTCATCCAAAGATGCCTGAACTACATGACCACACAAACACCACACAAACACCATGTTATCAATGTAGCGCCGCCAGAGCAGCAAGTTTGCCTCTAGAGGACAGTTGTTCCAGATATAATCCTCCTCCCAACTGTCCATAAATAAATTAGCAAATCATTTACATCAAAAGTAACATCAAAATCATATCCCATCAAGACATTTATTAATTGCCATTCTACATGTATTATATACTTGCTTCAATGCCCGTGTGGCTTGCAGTATATTGGCAGAACAGGAAGAACAATTCAAAGGAGAATTTATGAGCACATTTACAACATCAAAAAGGGATTGGTCAATCATAGTGTGTCTCACCATTTTCTCCTGTGTCATAATCAGAATCCTAAAGGCTTGGTATGTCAAGCTATAGAGGTTGTTCAGGCCAATTGGAGAGGTGGTAACAGACTTCAACAGGCCAGTATGCGTGAAGCATACTGGATCTATGAACTGAAAACACTCTCTCCAAGAGGCCTGAACATAGACTTTGAATTGAAGGCTTTTTTATAGTATAGTAATGTTTTTACTTAGTATTTTATCCATATTTGAATAGTCTCATTATTAGATTAAGTGTTTTTTGTTAACTGTTTATTGTCTTGTGTTGTATTGTAGTTGTCTGTTTAGCAAGGCATGTTATTGTGATGTCAGTAATGTGGTAACATCTGTGCCTAATTTTCAATTGTGTAATTAACCAATTAGGATCGCAGTGTGGGTGTATATATTCCACTCAGTTTCAGTGTAATTCCTACCCCTGAGGAAGTGCGCGCAGGCGCATGAAACGCGTAGGGAAGTTCTTTTAGAGCTGTCTGTTGGTGAAAGAAGACGTGTAGTTGATCCAGGCTTGAAGTTGAAAAAAACGCCGTTCCAGGAAGTCCCGCCTTCCAGTTACGTGACATCCGCCTGGAGGTCCCGCCCCATATTGACGCGGCATCCATCCGAGGCAGGGGAATCACAGGAAGGCGCTCCGGTCACCACTGCAGTGGATGAGCAGCACGACGTTTATCTCCATTGCCTGTTACAAATTGACATCTTGTGAGTAGGGTCCCAATTTTACAATATCTGGACCTGGCGATTTTCTAGTCTTCTGGAACCCTTCATTTATGTTGTTTTAATAAATTAGCTTTTTATAACTATTAGCCTTGCTATTGTTTGTCCAGTTTGTCTGTCTTGTTTTGTTTTGTCATTAGTGTTTTGGGTCATTTTGTCAGTTATATTATTTTGACAGGTAGCAAGTAACTGTCCTGCGCTTCAGCTAGGCAGCAAGCACCTACGGTGTCAAACCGTCATGTCACTGGATGTGAGGGAGCAAATAATGGGCCCTAGGGTGACCGGAGTGTATGGAGAGGCAAAAAAGATTAAAATCTCTTACCTTTGTTCTCCACTCCGGTCTGGGTCATGCTCACGCCTCCCTCCGGTGTCCGCGTGCTGCCTTCAGTAGGTATGAACAGTGGATGTGGAGAGAAGGCGCTAATGCGCATGACAGAAGTCCAAACAGGTCCCGGATGATGTAAAACAACTTTATTCACAACACACTCTGGGGGCTACACCACGATCTCCTCCTCTACGCGTTTCACCCTTAGAGATAGGGCTTCGTCTTGGAGTGAGGAGACGTGGTGCTGGCCAGACATTTATACAGAAAAAGCCCGCGAAAAAACGGGTAGTGATCAATGTTAACCCCTTCATGCCACAGGAATTGTTTAGACATAATGCTGTTTTTAAAGGCATAATGACATCTTAAATAGCCAGTATGGACATAATACATTTTAATAGTGAACATAACTTTAAACAAAGGCTAATCTATAGGCATGGGGGTAATAAAAAATGATAAAAAGATGCTAGCAACATTGCTGGAGACTAATATTGGCCATTGGATCTATTGTATAAGGCAGTAATTACTAATGTCTGAATATTGCTATGGCATTAATTGAAATGCATATAACATATAACTTAAGACTGTTCTAAATACTTTAAATCTGCATAAAGACCTTGATGCGACCAAGGAAGAAGAAGGGAGGGTGGGGGTGGGGAGGAAACGGAGAAGAGGGAATGTGGGTGGGGGGGGGGGGAGGGGGCAGAAGGGGGAGGGGGGGGGGGAAAGTGACAGGAAAAAGCAAGAGAAAAAACACAGAATAGCAGTGCATAGCCATTGACAGTGAAACAATATACATGAGCAATGTTATAACGATAATAAAATTCAAAAAAATGAGGATATACGGTATGTTCTAGGAACCTTAGTAATTATTCGATGCATGGTGTTAATGAGTATAGATTATGTATAAATCCTAATTAATTCATAAAAAACACCGTAAATCCCATTCTACATTAAGGCCATTGGGTTGTAAAGTATTTAAAGTAAAAATCCAATGGGCCTCTCTTTGATGGAGGATTTTTTTCCGATCTCCTCCACGTGGAGGTAGGGGAATATGTTCAATGGCCATACATTTAAATTTTAAATTTAATGAATTGTCTGCCAGATACACCAGAAACTCTTTGAGATCTTCCTGTCCACCACTCCAGATCAAAAGCAGATCATCAATATAGCGCTTGTAGAACGCTATATGATGTCTGTAGGGGTTGGAATCTCCAAACACGTGGGACGCCTCCCACCAACCCATGAACAGGTTGGCATAGGAGGGGGCAAACGAAGTCCCCATAGCTGTCCCACGTGTTTAAAATTTACACACATGTCAGATACACATCAAATTCAATTCCTGGATCTTAATCTTTATATCGATATCGAAAATAAAATTCAATCGGATATTTTCAGGAAAGAAAATGCAAGAAACTCTTTACTCCATGCAAAAAGCTGTCACTCCCGCCCTTTGGTCAGGGGCATTCCGAGGGGTCAGTTCCTCCGGTTACGGCGGAATTGCTCTACCCTGGGTGCCTTTGTCCACAGGGCGGGAGAGATGAGGAGTAGATTCCTGGCAAGAGGATATGCGAAACAGGATCTAGACATAGCTTATGAATCAGTTCTGGGTACAGAAAGAGATTCACTAATTAAAATGAATGTGAAAGAATCTGACTCAGACCAGCCCCACAACAGCTCCGATGTTCCGTACTTTATTACCAACTTCAGTGAGCAGGCTAATGCCATTAAAGCGATCATTCACAAACATTGGGCCACGTTATCTATGGACCCATTATTAGAGAAAATGACATGCACTGGTCCACGCATAGTATTCCGTAAAGCTGCAACATTAGGTAACTTACTATCACCTAGCATGCTACGGGCGGATGCTGGTAAAAATAATAGGTTATCACTGTTTCCCAAATTACTGGGCTCATACAAATGTGGCCATTGCAATATTTGCACTTATATGACCAAAACTACGCACTTTTCCAACTGTGACGAATCACGTAAATTCAAAATCAGATCGTTCATATCCTGCCAAACATCTTTTGTAGTGTATGTTTTACAATGTGGTTGTAAAAAACAATATGTGGGTCTCACTAGCAGAATGCTCAAGATTCGCATCTTGGAGCACTTGAGACTTATACGCAACCGCAATATGATACATCCAGTACCCATACACTTCAATACATGTCCATTGGGTTCAATCAAATCCTTTAAATGTATGGCCATTGAACATATTCCCCTACCTCCACGTGGAGGAGATCGGATAAAAAATCCTCCATCAAAGAGAGGCCCATTGGATTTTTACTTTAAATACTTTACAACCCAATGGCCTTAATGTAGAATGGGATTTACGGTGTTTTTTATGAATTAATTAGGATTTATACATAATCTATACTCATTAACACCATGCATCGAATAATTACTAAGGTTCCTAGAACATACCGTATATCCTCATTTTTTTTAATTTTATTATCGTTATAACATTGCTCATGTATATTGTTTCACTGTCAATGGCTATGCACTGCTATTCTGTGTTTTTTCTCTTGCTTTTTCCTGTCACTTTCCCCCCCCCCTCCCCCCTTCTGCCCCCTCCCCCCCCCCCCACATTCCCTCTTCTCCGTTTCCTCCCCACCCCCACCCTCCCTTCTTCTTCCTTGGTCGCTTCAAGGTCTTTATGCAGATTTAAAGTATTTAGAACAGTCTTAAGTTATATGTTATATGCATTTTAATTAATGCCATAGCAATATTCAGACATTAGTAATTACTGCCTTATACAATAGATCCAATGGCCAATATTAGTCTCCAGCAATGTTGCTAGCATCTTTTTATCATTTTTTATTACCCCCATGCCTATAGATTAGCCTTTGTTTAAAGTTAAGCTATTAAAATGTATTATGTCCATACTGGCTATTTAAGATGTCATTATGCCTTTAAAAACAGCATTATGTCTAAACAATTCCTGTGGCATGAAGGGGTTAACATTGATCACTACCCGTTTTTTCGCGGGCTTTTTCTGTATAAATGTCTGGCCAGCACCACGTCTCCTCACTCCAAGACGAAGCCCTATCTCTAAGGGTGAAACGCGTAGAGGAGGAGATCGTGGTGTAGCCCCCAGAGTGTGTAGTGAATAAAGTTGTTTTACATCATCCGGGACCTGTTTGGACTTCTGTCATGCGCATTAGCGCCTTCTCTCCACATCCAATATTAGTTTGACATACTGCACCATAATTTTGTTTGTTTGTTTTTTCTCCACATAATTCTTCATGCATGGTGGGAGCTGCACAGTAATTCTTCCATCGTTTTTGCAACAGAGGACTTTGTTGGGACTTTAATGATATCGTTTTGGACTTTCTATATACTACTGAACTTGTAAGGCGCCGGGTTTCTTTTTCTTTAATACATATAAACCATACTATATTCCTAATAACCTGAATTGACTGTAGCTTGTTTTGTTTCCACAGGCTCGCTATGAAACATCTCGCTGCTTTTACATTATGGGTTATTAATTTGTTTTCGGCCCTCGTGTGACCTTGTAGGGGCCTATTGAAAAGAAATAGCCAAGGGTAGAAGGGGATGTCTGAGTTCAAGATCTATTGAAGCCTGGTTCTCTCCTGTATTCAAAGCTTGTGTACCCGTGGGCAGGACCATCACATACAGTATGGAGGAAAGAGGCCACTCCACCACATTCCTTGGGGCACAAAGGGAAGAGCCTGGCCAATATTTAGAGATATTTTCGGGGGTGTTGTATCACCGAGTCATAACTTTGTAAGCTTTTTCTCGTACTGTTGAACTTATTGAGCTTTTAGCTACTGAATCAAAAATTTCCTCCCAATTTCTACCCTTCAGCTCCTCAACCAGGTCTATTCCTCACTCCCACTCGGGTTCAGAAACCTGAGTTTTTCCTGGGATCCTGATTCCAAAAGAGTGAATTGCCCATACATCTCTGAAATAAGCCTCTGGTGGGGTCCACCCTCAGACAGAGTTTTTCAAATAATGTAACCAGGTTAGTGGACAGGACTTTTGCATAAAAAGTTCTAATTTGAAGATAACGGAAGATCTCCCCTGATGTAATTCTTCTATCTTTTACCATTTTGTCAAAGGGAACCACATTAAGATCGTGACTGATATCAAACAGTCTGCTGATATTTGCTTTCTGCCAGTTTGCAAAAACCTTCTTAGATTGGCCCAGAGAAAAGTCCCTGTAATCAAAAATAAGGGGTCATCAGAGAGTTTGAACTACTAAGCTTCTAGGTATTTTGATTGTATTTTAACATTTTTGTTTTTCATGTATTTTCATAGCATTTTTTTAAATGTAATTTTTTTGCTTGCCCATTGACTGACAATGTATTTATCTATGCCCCATTAGGGCTGTAAGTAAATACAGTGACAAGCAATGCATTTTTTGGCAAATGCGTTTTTTTATTTGATTGACATATTTTTGTTGATTGTTTTGTTAAATTCTTGTGTGTTTTTGTTAATTGTTTTTTTATTCTTGTTTATTTTGTGAGATTGATTTTTTTAAATTCTGGCTTATTTTTGTTGTTTGCTTTGTTTAATTCTTGGTTTAGTTTTGGTGGTTGATTTTTTCTGGTTTATTTTTGGTGATTGATTTTTGTTTAGGTTGCCTATTGACTGCCACAGTGGCTAATCATGCCCAAATTATATGGGCATGATCTACCATCTATCTATGATAAAGGCCGTGATAGGACTCAGGTAAGTCGAATTTATTTATAAAAGGAGAGAGGACAGGAGTGTTCCTATCAGTGCAAATGGGGAACTGCTATAGAGCAGCGCCATCTTCCAGTGTGAATAGGAACTGTGCTTTTCCTGGACCAAGGCATTTGAATCACTCAGGTTTGCGAGCTATTATCATGTACGCGGTGCTGTAATCACTGATGTCTTGCATTTTCTTTTCCTCCCTCTCACCCAATTTCATATATTCAATGACATAACCTTCTCCATGGAGAGCCGCCTTGAGAAAGTCTTCCTTTAAACACAAGGAGGAAAACTTAACATTTCCCACCATGTAATAATTAGTATCTAGGACCCCACAAAGCACCAGCTGCCCCCCTGGTTTTAACAATGTGCTGACATTTTTGAGGGCACAGTGGTAGGCATTTTCATCTTTACAAGCCACTTCAAAGCATAAGGAGCTCAGCAGACAGTCCACTTGAGGAATATTTAATGGTTCTACTGGGTTGACCTTCAGAACATCACACTTCAGAACCTGTTTTACAGCTCTCCTTAATTTTTCTTCTTTCTCCTGCCATTTCTCTCTAGGGAAAAGACAAAAGATTAACAGTGGTTGCTTCCTATTCATACACATAAATCTGCTGTTGTTGACCAGTGGCCAAAATTGGTTTGGAATCAATGTTAAATGAAGTATAAAAAAAATATGACATTTCAGTCTTGAGGAAGTGATGAGATAATACTTGAGATGCTGAGTCTGAACAAATCCCTATTTTAAAGCAGCCCTCCCTCTCCCCCAGAAGCCTATAAGACGTTAACTGATATAATATTAGTATCTTGCCCCATAAGCAAGATCCTTTTTGGTCATTTTTGTTCTTCTATGGTTAATTTCTGTCTTCTGATGTTATCCTCAGACAACAATGGAGGGCGTCATTTTATCTTCCCAGGCACATACAATTAAACCGAAAAAATAAAGTGTTGTAAAGGATGAAAAGAGATCCTTAACCAGTAATGACATTTCTTTTCTGGGGTGGTTTAATCCTGTCTTGGTCCAGCTTTCTTACTGTACCTTAGCATTGCATCCTTTCTGCTTCTGGAAGTATATAATAGTCCAGGGAAAAGTCCAGTCTTATCACCATGTGAGTGTAGTTGTAGCTTTGGGGAGCGCAGGTTTCACCATATAAAAAACAAAGAAATGCTACAATAGTGCAATAAGTTCCAAAATGTTCTGACTTCCAGGTATCAGCCAAAAATGGGGACACTCACTTTCCCAGAGAATACATAGCAGTTTCTACACTGTGTAGTCGTAGATGTCTTCATCTAATTTACTACTACCAGTTTGCTGCTCCAAAATCGGGACAGATCGTACCCGGAAGTGATGTGACTCACACCGGCAGCCAACAAGATTGTGCAGAGTGTGAAGGACGGAAGATCCAAGCAAGCCACTCATCTTTAATTTTTATGTTTCCTTGCTTAATGATAAAAATGTAAGTGTAATACCATTTGTACAAAAGCATATTCCTATTGTACAAACAATGTTGTACTAAATCGTCATCTTTGTTCTATTGAGGAACATAATGCAGAGACCCCTGTCATTCACCTGATATTGAAGACATCTAAGACTACACCAGTGTAGAAACTGCTATCTATTTGCTGAGAAAGTGTGAGTCCCAATTTTTGGCTGATACCTAGAAGTCACAAGATTTTGGAACTTATTGCACTATTGTAGTATTTCTTTGTTTTTTATATGGTGGAACCTGCGCTCCCCAAAGCTACAACTACAATCCGATTAGAAGAGGACCTTCTCTACATAGGGTTGAGCTGCAACTTTTTCAGCTTATTTACTACATTTTACACAAAATTTTACATAATTTACACATTTGCACTATCACTATTTAAGTTATATTAGTGCACTGTATAAACCTCTTAGTGATTATATATTTAATATTATTTAACACTGTTTCCACACTTTGTATAGGAGCGCCAATAACCACTTTTTTTTGCACTTATCACCATGTGAGACTGAGCACTGGGGTAATTATATATGCGACAAAGTGGTCATTCAGGAACTTTTTGCTCGAAAATCAATTCAACTTAATTGGGGATTTTTGGGCTGAAAATAGCCTGAAAAGTCGCTCTGGTGCATATTTAGAGTAAGCACCTTTAGTCTTTGTAGGACTAACTCATCAAGCTCCGATGAGGAATATCACATCCCTGTCCAGGGTTATTATCTGCCACTGATCTAAATTAGATTTTTTCATCTTAGCTGGGAAATAGTGTACTTGGGATGTCTTCTGTTACCCGGTCACTAAAAACTAATGGCATTAGAGCAACTACAGTACAGATTTCAGATGGAGTTTAATTATATTGGACAATTAATGTTAAACGAATTGTATTAAAATCACAATGCCCCAACTCTGATTCATTTTGGGGCTACAGGGTCTGTTCACTAAAGGCTTCCAACTGCAAAACTGGGAGAAAAAAACCCAGCCCTATAGTTATAAAAGAAAAGGAATCTCTTTAAAAACAATTTACCATCTTTTGGTAAGTTGGGTACAATTTTATTTGTATCAGGTTTGCCCTAGTTTTGTATAACAATTTCTAATGAACTCCATGTAATCAATGATGTTTTCATAAAAATGGGCTTTATGTGTACACAATCAAAACAGAGTCACACATAATGTCAAAATGCTTGCTTAACAAAGGAATTAAAAAGTTGGATGTCCAGAGAACATACATAAAAGAAAGGAGCTTTATAACACCAGGGAAAATCAAAGGAGCAGGTTAGATTGATAACAGCATTGTGTAATCAATTGAGATTAGGGGGTTCTTTCTATATACTACAAGGCTGCAGATCGAATGTGGTGATGGATGCTTAAGATGGGACTTTCAATCCGTGTACATTCTTTAATTGTCACCTACAGTACCTGTTCCCTTCCAGCTCACAAACATATTTAAGAACAGAGGTCCAGTCAAACATTCCTGGTTCCTTGTTCAGCCATTTCTCAAATTCCTCTCGGTTGCGGTCAGTATAATCGGTAACGATGATCTCATCGAAAACTACACAGGCTGAGAGGAGCTGGTGGATTGTTGGACCAGTGCCGATATCAATCAGGGTTTTACCTTTCACTTTACCTGTGGGTGACACCAGAGATACAAGCAAGACAAACATTTTCAACAGGTGAGTTATTTGTGGGAATATGATTAGTTGCTTTAACCGTGTGACCCATTGACACGAGGTATGTGGCGATGACAGACCCTAATTAGGGGTGCATCTCTCACATGCCATCGCAGTCATCTGCGGAGACGTGTGAGGAAGGACATCAAATAGTAAGTAAGACGAGACTTGTAGAGGAAGTTAAGGAAAAAAATGTATTCTAAGTATGAGGAGTTGAGCACTTGAATCAGTGCTGTCATTGGCCCGGATGGCACTGGATTACAAAATGCCATCGGGTCCTGGATTAAGTGTGACGCTGCTCATCTGAAATCAGGAAGCGGACCTGCAGGGCTGAGGTAGTGATGTAAATAAACCAACCAGAGCCAGGGACAGAGTCCTGTAAGAGTATCCGTGGTCATTAAGCAGGCAGGGGCTAGGATTGGCTGCAGAGTTGCAAAATCCAGGAGACAGGCAGAGGTCAGGGCGGGCAGAAATCAGCGAGGTCGGGGTCACGGTCCGGGGTCAGCAACAGGGGAATCAAAATTGGCAAAAGGGTAAAGGTTAACTGCAAAGACCAACAGGAGCTTCAAACTTTGCTCGGTGACTCCCACCTAGAACTGCAGCGTTAGGCTGCGTCCACTTTGTCGCTGACCGCGCTTGGCGCTTGACTCAGTGAATCCGAATTTGCACGGCCATGCTCACGCAGAGCGGGCGCGCCCTCGTGCACGGGCACGTACGGTCTCCCAAGCTTGGAGCGTGGGGAGACAAACAAAATTGAATTTGAAGCGTGCTCAGCACCAGTCAATGCACACAGAACACAGCCACACACACCCCCATACACACAGCCACACACACACACCCACACACACAGCCACACACACCCCCACTCACACATTACACACTTAATTACCCCGATCCATCCCCCCCCGCTCGCGCTTGCATAACTATGCAGGACAGCCTGTGCTTATGCTTGGAGAGTTGGTGACATCACCGCTCTCAAGCATGAGCGCGGTTAGTGGCACAGTGGACACACAATGGCCAGTTTGAGGAGAAAGGGCAGGCAGTCTGGAAAACCTGACCTTGCAGCAAAACCCAGCACGGTTCGAGCAGAATCCTTACATTAAGCATCTGCTGAGGTTTTGGGATAGTTTTTTGGCATTGCAGTTTTGATTTGTACTGCATTTTTTTGGGGGTGGACATATGAAGAGGATGATGTTTTCTTTCTTCAAGTGCATAGGTTCCTGCAGTCCTGAACCCTCAAGCCATTTGAGGACCTTTGATTGGGTGGGGAAAGCATATTTTTCTTATTATTTACCCCCATCTGTCCAATGAGGCTGCTTAGTCTTTTCATTTCAGCTCTGGAGCTCAGCCCCCATATTACATTCTAAAGCCACCCAGTGTACCCCTCCTTAAAACTCCTCAGTGCTGCTTATTCCCTCTCCCCTTACCTGCCCAGATTGTCCTGGCTGCCACCCACCGCTGGCTCTCACTCCCCTGCCCCCCATAGCTTTCTCAAACTTTTGTGCACTGTACATTGCTCTATTTAGCCCTGTTCATTAAATAGCTCAATTTTCATCACTGAGTGCTAGCCCACGTGGTTCCTGCATTTTTTCTTTTTTAGACTGTAACTGTTGGTGGTATTTGCCAGGGTGCTAACTGGGAACGCTGTGACCTCAGCATTGGTTGAGTATAGGCTGGGTCACTGTTTTTTTGTATTGCACAGTATTCAGAGTCTGTGTCCAGGGTGAGAGGTTAGGCCCCTAGTTCAGGATCTAGATAAGAGTGAAGCCAGAGTTAGTTATGACTTTAATAACGTAGTGTTATTTCCTGAAATGAAATTTGTATACACTAGTTGAATATCATTTAGGTTCCTTTTCATGACATTTACAATAACCGCCCTTATTCATAATGCCACGCTTGCTAATGCAGTAAATCACATTCTTTGCTTCAGTGAATACTACGCTTTTTTTATCGGTCATCAAATTGGATTACGTTATACGCAATGGAGTTTAGTGAACCGGGGCCTTAACTTCTCATAGGATGCAGGTATACACAACCTCACTATACACACACACACACACACACACACACACACACACACACACACACACACACACACACACACACACACACACACACACACACACACACTGTGGGAAGTTCCCAATAGAAGGCAGTAATGGGGCCCGGTAAAGAAAATCACAAGTGATCTATAATACCAGCAAAGCACAAGAATGGCAAATAAAGGGTAATTTTTTAGGTTTATATTTCATCTGGGGGAACAATGAAGTCTGCTACATCTGTATCTTTATACATTGATGACAATGTGGCAGCTAATACCTTTCTTAAGTAGCGCCTAATAAAACCGGGACCTTGGGATCTTATTGATCAAAGTCTCACTTATGCAAAATCAATATAAAAAGTAGGAGATTTAGCAAATAAAAAAAATCAGATTGCAAGAATTGGAACTTGTTTCTTTAACCATGTGCTTACCCAGAATCCCTGGCTGCAGTGGAAGCGCTGCATTCTATGAGATAATGGGGGCGGGCAGAAATGCAGACCTGAAACATGTCCATGTGCTCACAAATAGAGATGGGTGGACGACTCCAACTCCGTTTCCCGAGATTACCATGCAAAAGCCGTTCCGCGGTGTAAAATCTGCCGACGTACTGTTAGAGTTTCAACCGAGCAGGTTAATCTAAAACCGCCAATGGATACAATCCAATGTGGGGCTGAGGAATCCGCGGATTGGATTCTTTAAATCTTCCAGCGGATGGATTGTAGGTGTTAAAAAAAAAAAAGCGAATCACTATTTTTGAGACTGATACAGTAGAGGCAACTCTTATTCGAACAAAAACCAGTGGCAATTCCCCAAAAAACCCAGGAAACACCCAGGTACATGCTGGGTACATGCCTTAAACTTTCCTGAAACTAGCCCCAGCATTTCTGCATTGATTAATGGCCTATCAGATTAACAGCGGGGGTCCCTGGCAGTCCCATTCAAACTGAATTGGACTGCCAGGGATCCCTGCTGTGTTAATCCTATGGGTCGTTAGTCAATGCAGAAATGCCTTAAACGTGCCTCAAATTAGCCCAGAACATACCCAGCACATACCCAGCACATACCCAGAATGTAACCCGGCTAGTTTACGGCAAATGTTAGAATAAACGTTGCCTCTACTGTACGTGAAAATTTGCGGACCAAAGGAACCAGCCGATCTAAGGTGAATTCAAATCTACCAAAAAAAATCACCTCTCTCTACTCACTAGTGGTATTTTAATTTACTGTTTCTTTAACTTGGTATTGTGTTTTAACACAATGTTGCCCCTTTGGGGGGAACGATCCATTTACAATAAAACACCATTAATTCCCACTGCAGACCGAATACTCGTGCAGAATAACAATGTCCCTGGATTTCCCCACTTTAGACATAGGACTGAAAAGACACAATTGCACCATTGTAAACGTACCTGACATAAAAACCTCAGCGAATTGTTTGAGGGAAAATTTTAAGAAGTCATCTCCCAAAGTCCCTTCTCCAAAGCGAAAATACCCCTCCAGATAAGCCTTGGGATCAAATTGTTCCTGGTAAACGCTGAGCCCGGTGAAGTCAGACATCTGGATTCTTTCCCTGGCTCTTGCAAAAATGTTTACTGCTCTCCCTGCTCTCTGCTAACCCTTCTCCTATTGGTTGATTACAATCCAGACAGGCTGGAATCAAAGTCTCAGTGTTCTTTTCCTTTTAGAGGTGGAGTTCCTGCTGCATGTTTCTTCACAATACTGCACCATACAGTCTCATTCACCTCCCCCTTTTCCCTGCTCTGATATTTAAGTTGTATCTTATTCAGAAAAACCCAACATTTAAATGAATAGGTCTGCTAAATCTGTCACTCATGGGCTGATTCAACCTACATAGCAAACTGCCAGTGACTATATTCAATCAGCCCTAACTAACATTTTCTCTATCCATTTTAAGCACGTGTTACAGAATTTAAGATTAAGTTTAATAACTTTGTAGGCATGACTTTCAACTAAGGAAGTAATACAGCAAAGATATAGGCAAAGCTCAATCTGAAAATGTGCAATATTTGTATTGTTATGTATAGCTAAAAATGTACTATGCTCTAAGCAGGGATGCTCAAATCAAGTCGTCAAGCCCCCCCAACCAGTCTCAGGATATCCCAGCTCCAGCACAGGTGGCTCAATCAGAGGCTCAGACTTAGCCACTGTTTGAGCCACCTGTGCTTAAGCAGGGACTGATTAAGCCACCTGTGCTGAAGCAGGATATCTTGAAAACCTAACTTGATGGGGGGAGGGGGGACTGGAGTTTAGCACCACTACTCTATAGTAAAGGAAATCCAAGGTTGGTTAAAGTCTCAGTATCACACCAGCCATGTGTTGGAAGAAAGTGTATAACATCTTCTCTGCCATTTTGACCAGTTCAGGAAGAACGCCTGAATCTGATTAAGTTAAGGGATGACCTGATTACATGCCACCAGTCCCCTCTAAAAGGGTATCGGGGGTTAATTGGTGGTGTTATTCAAGCAGGATATAAGGTTCTGGGTTGTTTGAGATATTGTATCTTTTAAATTGTTCCGATATCTCTGTTAAACAACAGCATAGCCACGAGGAGATCTACATCTGTGAGGAGAAGAGCTGCAGGCCTTGCGGAGTCATGCTGGATGGAAGACCTCAGGTAACAGGTGAAGATAAAGGGCCCTTCTTGACTGATCGAGAGTATCTGGTGGGGCTGAAGTGTTGTAGGAAACGGTGGGAAGCAGAGTAATCGTGGTAGTGTTGACGGGTGATCCATGCGAGGCGGTGAGTGGGGAAGCGGCGTTGTCCGGTTGGTCGCCCCACAGCATTGTCAGGAATAGCCCTGACAAGTCTCCCTCTCCCAGTTCCTTCGTCTACCGGGTGTACTGCTGTTTTCTGTCTGCTCTGGGTTTACCTTTGTCTGTCTGCTCTTGGGTGCTTCCTGTCTTCTGTCTCTGCCTCTCTTATAGTTTCCTTTTTCCTGCACCTCTTTGCCTTTGCTTTTGCTTGTGTACAGACTCCTTCTGCGTCTGCCCCGGATCTGTTTCCGTTTTGTTCCTGTGGAGTTTTGGTAACATTATTAAAGGCTCTTGCTATTGAACTAGCTTGCCCCCATCTATTTCCTGCTCCATGGTCCCAGTTCCTGCTCCCCTGCCCTGTTCCTGCTCCCCTGTCATGTACTTGCCTTCCTGCTGCCGAAGCTGCCTATGACCCCTACGATCCTTGCCTGCTGCCTGCCACCGAATCCTGCCTATGCCACCGAATCCTGCCTATGACCCCCGCAATCCTTTCATTCCCTGCTATTCTTGCCATTTAGGTCGTCTCTGCTCCTGGAGTCCTGTGACAAGCAGAGAGTTAGCGCATAGCAAGGGACAGATGGGAGGGGCGAGCTATCAGCATGTTGGGGCAGAGCGGCCGCTAAGTGTTAAGCAAGGAAAGAAGGGTAGGAGCCAGGACAAGAATGGCCGCTGGAAGAGGGTAGACCTATGGAGCTTGGGAGTGGAGACAGAGTGGCTGCCAAGAGGGGAGGTCTTGCAGCATCTTGAAGGGGAGCTTCAGGCAGCATTATGGCCACTGGTCGAGGTGGGCCTACCAAGGGAGTAGGCAGTGCAGTTGTGGAGCGGCCAAGAAGGAAGTACTATAGGGAAAGCAGGAGCAGCAGGAGGGAGAGGCCCCTCATGGCAGCAGGGCGGTTGTACGACCCCTGAAAATGCTGGGAGAATGAGATGGCATCTCCACAGAGGTTGCGACCATTAGGTGAGCGGGGGACCCTGAAGGTTGAGTTCAAGGAAGAAAAAAAATAAGGCAATGGCGACCCTTGTGGAGGAACTGGGAAGATTGTCAGTTCCGCACACAGATCTTGAAGGCATACAGATAGGTTTGTTTAGAGGAGATGGGGTTCATCTCTCAGATATCAGGTGTGATGTCTTTAATCTAAGTTTTCAGGGCATGTTGGAGAGGCTTGTTGGTGGTCACAGGAACCGTTTAAGGATGTTAAATGCCCTTGCTCATTGGGGGAGGGTGTAATGTTTGTTGTGGGGACTGTGGTTGTTAGGCTCTATGGTGGAAGTCGTGGATCTCCTGTGGTGTGATAATGGGGAACGTGGTATCATATGAGGTTAATGCGGTGCATTTAGGATGCAGCGACCTCCCAGTGATGAGTAATGTGTTTTAATCAGTCATCATGCTCTTAACGGCGGTGGCGATTTGGGGTTCAATCCCATGGTATCCTTAGGGCTTTATAGTATGGGTGGTGATTCAGACATAACTGGTGGGTCTCTGGGGAAGTGATATATTGATTATCATGTTGTAATTAATAAATGCTGTGACAATTTATAACCACTCATTTTGGTCAGTGTGTTTGATCAAGTTTGTGAAGAGGGAACACAATTCGAGACTGTGTAAGTCATGTGCAGTTTTTCAAATGTTACAGTTCAGAAGACTAACTACATAGAAACATGGTATGAAGCACACTGTGATACACTTACTGCATTAGGGGACAATATACTGTAAATACTGAACATTAGGAGATGGATATAGAGCAGTTTATACAAAATCTAAATATAGGAGAGTTCAAAGTCCCCCTGATGCAAAATTAATATAAAAGGAAGAAGGAGGTTTATCCAAGAAAAAATCCCATTGGAATTTGTTTCTGTAACCTGGTATTCTGTTTTAATACAATGTTGCCCCTAGTGTTGCAGTAAGAAAGGATACATTGACAAACAACAATATCATTAATTCTCACTGCAGACAGAATACTCGTGCAGAACAACAATGTCCCTGGATTTCCTCTCTTTACAGTAGGACTGAAAAGACACAAAAGAACTATTGTAAACGTACCTGACATAAAAACTTCAGCAAATAGTTTGAGGGCAAAATTTAAGAAGCTGTCTCCCAAAGTCCCTTCTCCAAAGCAAAAATACCCTCTAGATAAGCCTCGGGATCAAATATTTCCTGGTAAACACTGCGCCCGTTGAAATGAAGCTTCACGATTCTCTCTCTGAGTCCTACAACGTGTTTACTGCTCTACCTGGGTAGCTGTTACTGATCCTTCTGATTCTCCTCTGCTCTCTACTATAGAAATATTAGCTCATAATTTCTCCAAAAGAGCAAACCTTTGGGAATATGTACTACTCAATTGTACCAGAGCAGTTAACAGACTATAACAGATATGAATACAACACCAAGAGTGGATCATTATCACAGTGTTGATATGACATTTCTATATCTATAGATAGACCAGCAATGGAATGGGTTATGGCCATGGAATGGGTTCAATTATTTATCAAAGTAATGTCCCCTGCGCCTTGTCCCAAGCTTATATGCCATGGGGGTGCGCTGCCAAAGTTCGTCCACAAAGCATTCCCTAGAGAGCAGGACACAAGGGGGATTGTCTCTAAATTATAAACACTTTGGGCTCTGAAAGAACAGCCTAGTGAGTCCTTTATAACAGAGAAGGAAAGGAGTAGCATTAAACAAACAAAATGGAGATCTTCAAAGGAATTATTGTGACTGTGTGACACAAACTGGCAGCTGCGTCAGGAAATTAGACAAATTGCTAAACAAGGAACCTAGAAACATGTTTTTTGGACCCAGGACTAGTAAACCATAAACCTTCGTGTATAGTGGGGGCCCTGCTCTTGCTCCTCCCTGTGTTTGGATTTTCAGATGATGTCTTGGCCTAATTAGGTAGGGGAACAGGAGTTGTCTGGACTAAGGCAACACAGGCTAGAGGCCCTTTGGGCTGAACTTCCTCTTATCTTCTTCTTCTAAGGTCGTTCTCGCTCTCACCTGCCTGGTTTGTAGTGTCGGACAATTGTGATTGAACTTCTGCGTTTGTTAGAGTTTGGTTTCAGGGTGTCGTAAACTTTTTGTTTAGTAATTTATTTGTTATCATTACTATTTTTGGTGTGTCTATTGTGTTTGCTGAGCTTGGTATCTGTCCAGCAGGAGGGTCACGATGTTGCAAGTGGAAGTCTGGCATGGTTCTGTTCTTACGTGTGTATGTTACAGTACGTTGGATAATTGTTAAAATGAATAAAGCTGTGGCGTTTATATCTCAGTATGGTGCATTTAATACTATTTGAACATTTAATAGTAATTAAGTTGAGAGCGCTGTTAATGAGATTACGCATCCTCAGACAAAGCAGAATGTTGCTGCGAAACACGTTAGGAGTTTTGCACTTTATGTGGCCTATTGTTTCTGTCCCTAAGCATGCTTTAGAAGACTGCTTGGATGCTCGATGAAATCTTTTTTTTCTCCTAGCCCAGTATGGTGTTGTATCTATTTTGGTTTGGTATTTGTTCTCTAGGCGGTGGAGGAAGTATGTCACCCATGGGTCAGCCAAATGTTTTGGAGTTCAGTTTGCAGTTTTCAATAAGCATTATATATGGTAAAATATTGCAAAATTAAAAACTCCAAAAGATTTGGATGCAGTGTTGGGACATCAGCTCTGTGTCATTTAAGGACAAAGGGATATTATACTCTGTCCCCTCTCCCTCCCTTTCTTACTCTCCCCCCCCTCTTGCGATCATCCTCCAATTCTTGGATACCATGGTCATAGGACCAAAGTGAACTAATGTCCTTGACATATTAACTAATTTAGGTGTTTAGGTGATAAAAAATCATTTAAAATATATTTTTAAACTTTTAATATCTCCCTAGAAATCTCCGGGGTGTTCACTGCATCTCTTTTCTTTAATCTGTTCTATATACTGAACAAACAACATCAGAGCAATGTAGCTCCTAATTCCGGTGCTCAAAAGCCTCTCGCCAGTCTTGTGGATCAGAGGAACAGCTCAGTGAGAGTTGGTTACTCACGGCTTGGTGACAGGCTGATTGATGAAGGGAATCGTGGTGTTTGAATCAGGTAGGTTTTTAATCAACCGTACAGTATGTGAACAACTCCCCAGCAGGTGACAAACTGGTGCACAGCGAAGAGATGAATGAATAATCAGAGGGATTTATTTAGATAAAAAACATGGTCAAAAAAGCACTGATACATTCACTCAAAAATGTTTCACACGCAGGGTGCTTTATCAAATAAAGCACCCTGCGTGTGAAACATGTTAGAGTGACTGTATCAGTGCTTTTTTGTCCATGTTTTTTATCTAAATAAATCCCTCTGATTATTCATTCATCCCTTCGCTGTGCACCGTTTTGTCCCCTGCTGGGGAATTGTTCACATACTGCATGCAGATACCAGGGAGCACGCCAAGCAGAGGATCCACTATGCTGTGTTTATTTGGCAACTTCAAGCCACCATACCTTTACTTCATCCATTGAGAGAGATGACATCATGCAGCTTGGGCAAAGAGGTCTGAGGGTTTCGACGCTGAATACTTCTGGCTGCGACGTGGAGTTGTGAGAGCCGTTACAGAGCTGAGTTTAGGAATGCGGGAGGCGTGGACACCACACTCGACATCAACAGTGCCGTGAGAGATGTGCCAGTTGAGAATTACTCCCTGATGTAAGGCATGCAACAATTATTTGCTATTCCAGATGCGCCCCCCTCTCCAGCAGCCCATTTGCCAAGTCGTGAGTACTATTACCCATTGATGGGTGTTCTGTTACCATACAGCGGAACTTTTGCCTTATTTTCTTATCTGTGAGTGACTCTTGAGCACCGGTTTCCTAGAGCACAATATGCTCTGATATCTTTCTGTTAATCAACCGCTCCGTGTGTCTTGTCCGGATGTATGACCTCGAATGGCCCATCACTTATGGCACTGATGATGTCGAGTGCAGGGTCTCGGTGCCTCCCCGCTTGTCACACCCATCCGGTTGCGGTCTTTACAGCACAGCACTTCGTCCGCAGAAAACCCAGAGTGACTGTATCAGTACTTTTTCTGTCCATGTTTTTAATATGAATAAACCCTTCTGAATTACTTATCCCACGACTGACGCTGTGCACCGGTTTTTCCTTTCGGGGAGTTATTGCATGCTGGTTTTCTATATACTGGCCACATTATTTTTTTTTACAATTTACTTTTTATTGGGTTTTTCAAACCACAATATACAGAAATAAAGCGTCACAATCTGGATATTAGGGGAAAGGGGAGAGGGGTGGGAACAAAAAAATAAAGGAAGGGGAGGGAGGGTGGGGGAAACATCAAGCAGGTGTACATCGCTATACAGAACTTTAGTCGTTATCATAGTTTGTGCCGTCAGTTAGAGGGAGCCGTTAGCCCTGCCCCAGGCCCACTTCAGACATTTCCAGACATTTTGGAAGTTATGGCATGTGTCGTTCAGGAAACTTGTTAATGTTTCCATCATACATATAAACCATTCTATATTCCTAATAACCTGAATTGACTGTAGCTTGTTTTGTTTCCACAGGCTCGCTGTGAAACATATCGCTGCTTTTACATTATGGCTTAGTAATTTGTTTTCGGTCCTCGGGTGACCTTGGAGAGGCCTGTTGAACAGAAATAGCCAAGGGTAGAAGGGGATGTCTGAGTTCAGGATCTGTTGAAGCCTGGTTCTCTCCTGTGTTCAAAGCTTGTGTACCCGTGGGCAGGACCATCACATACAGTATGAAGGAAAGAGGCCACTCCACCACATTCCTTGGGGCACAAAGGGGAAGAGCCTGGCCATATTTAGAGATATTTTCGGGGGTGTTGTATCACCGAGTCATAACTTTGTAAGCGTTTTCTTGTACTGTTGAACATATTGAGCTTTTAGCTACTGAATCAAAAATTTCCTCCCAATTTTCACCCTTCAGCACCTCACCCAGGTCTATTCCTCACTCCCACTCGGGTTCAGAAACCTGAGTTTTTCCTGGGATCCTGATTCCAACATAGAGAATTGCCCATAGATCTCTGAAATAAGCCTCTGCTGGGGTTCACCCTCAGACAGAGTTTTTCAAATAATATAACCGGGTTAGTGAGGAGGACTTTTGCATAAAATGCTCTAATTTGAAGATAACTGAAGATCTCCCCTGATGTAATTCTTCTATCTTTTACAAGTTTGTCAAAGGGGACCACATTAAGATCGTGACTGATATCAAACAGTCTGCTGATATTTGCTTTCCGCCAGTTTGCAAAAACCTTCTTAGACTGGCCCGGAGAAAAGTCCCTGTAATAAAAAAAAGGGGTCAAAAGAGAATTTGAACTACTAAGCTTGTAGGTATTTTGATTGTATTTTAACATTTTTGTTTTTCATGTATTTTCATTGCATTTTTTTTAATTTTTATTTGTTTGCTTGCCCTTTGACTGCCAATGTATTTATCTATGCCCCATTAGGGCTGTAAGTAAATACAGTGACAAGCAATGCATTTTTTGGCAAATGCTTTTTTTAATTTGATTGACATATTTTTGTTGATTGTTTTGTTTAATTCTTGTGTGTTTTTGTTGATTGTTTTTTTTTATTCTTGTTTATTTTGTGTGATTGATTTTTTTAATTATGGCTTATTTTTGTTGTTTGCTTTCTTTAATTCTTGGTTTAGTTTTGGTGATTGATTTTTTTATTCTGGTTTATTTTTGGTGATTGATTTTTTTTTAGGTTGCCTATTGACTGCCATAGTGGCTAATCATGCACAAATTATATGGGCATGATCTACCCCTGTGCCAATCAATGGGTAGAGGGTGGGTGTAGTTGCCCTGGAGAGGGTGGTTAGGCCACCCAGGTGGGTAGCAGGGGAGGGGGGATTAACCCCTTAATTACTATAGCGGTTACAAATTGCTAAAGTGATTAAGGGGTTAGGGCCATGTGACAGGGTGAATTAACGTCACCAGCTACATGCCTTGCAGACGAATGTGTAGGTATGCAGTGCAGCAGTGATGAGGTTAATTTTTAGCTGGGAAGCTCCTGACAATTAGAGTGGTCCCAGCTGCATACTTAAGGTGTTTTAAAACCCCCAGGCTGTACACACATGCAGGCTAGCTGGTCAGGAGACAGGAGTGAAATGCTGAAGTCAGATTACTGCTACAAGGTCTGTTTTCAAAGTACATATCTGATGAACTGTCTGTGTCCTGCATGCTGAAAATAAGCTGTCTTGTTTTTCTATGCTGAAGAGAAGCTATTTTGTTTTTGTATGCTGACAAGAATCTGTTTTGTTTTTGTGTGCTGTAATTTTTAAGGCTCAATAAATAAGCCTTATCAAGAAAACCCACGTGTGGTTGCATTTACCCTGCAACAGGCCATTAGTTTGTATTTTTTATTATTGTGTTCCTTCCAACGGAGGACAGGGATGGGGAGGAAAACAGCCTTCATCCTAGCAGGGGTAAGTAGAAGTTTTATTTACTTTATTCTGGCTGGATAATGTTTTATTTGGATGGGCAAATGAGCTATTATCCATATCTGGATAATTGTAATTTTGCCCAGTACTGTACTGTATGTGTTGGGTGGAGGAGGGGGTGGGAGGGTAGAGGAGGTGGGTATTAGGGTTGTTGTGTTTTTTAATGTTTATTTGGGGGAGAGGGATTGGGTGAAGGGGGTAGTTGCCTAGAGGGTGGGTGGTTAGGCCTCTCGGCTGGGTGGCAGGAGTGGTTAACCTGTTCATTACCATAGCAGTTCCCACCGCTATGGAAGTGAAGGGGTTAACACCTCCCGTAACATTCCCGGCAGGCCTAACCACCCACCCTGGGGAAACTACCCCATTAATCCACCCCCTCTGCTCCCAATTAACAGGGTACTTTGGTTTAACCCCTTCATTGCCTTATCATCTAACTAAGCTAACATAACTGACAAACCTTTCGGTGGGAACATATCACATCATTCCAGATAGCAGAAAAGTCATGGAAGCTACTAGAATAGGCCCCATTCAGTGAGCCACTGGATGAGTCACCTGTGCTGAAGCAGGGATATCATGGAAACATGACCTGTTGGTGGCCTTTGAGGCCTGGAGTTGGCCACTCTTGTTCTCCCACTAGACCAACACTATCAGAGGTGCACATGGTGAATCACAACACCGCTTACCTCTCTTTCTCTCTACACTGTATTACACATTTAAAAAAAAGTACTTTGAAATCACCAGGTAAGGTTTTCCAAAGCACGTTGAAGAGATTTTTCTTATTAATAAAAAAGGGTAAAGACTAAAAAACAAGTATTTTCCACACTAGTTATATGCCAAATCATTAACAACCTAATATGACTATATTTAAAGAACTTGTTTTCTTATTATCCCAGTCCCCTGTAAACACTGAAACATGTCTCTTGTCTGGTTACTTACTGGTCTTGAGCAGAAACCTCCATCCAATCTTCCACCTCCTTGTCCTGCAATCTAGTCTCATGTAATATATAGCACACAGTCCACCATATTTACTAAGCAGTGGTGACCCAATAAGGCACATTACAGGCTATGCAATTGAATTGGCTTCTAGTTGCTTAATAGATATGTTCCTTTTATTTATGTAGCCCTGCACTTACTATGATGGGGAAAGAGAAGTTATTTAAATTAAACGTTTTACCATATCTTGATTTGCTGTCTGCCTAAATGTGTTAAATTATAATGAATGCCCCAAATCATCTATGTTGACTCTGACATCACTGAACATGTGAAATTTACCAGTTTAATTATTAGCACCAGATCATTAAATTCAGTTGTTTCTTTTGTAACCCGTTTATCAGACCTTCTTGCCCGGTGTTGAAATATATTGCTGAAATGAATATACTGTTGAATTGGATGATATATTACTGAAATGGACTAGGGGCTTCTCTGGAGAGAGAAACAAGAGAAAAGTGATGCATCCAAATTGGTCAAAGTTCCTCAATAATATATGTAAATAATACTGGATAGCAGTGGAAAGTCCATGAATGATATGGCAATTATCAGGTGCGGGCTAGGAGTCTAGTGGGGTCCACATGACCACCACAGTTGAAACACCATAACAGCCCCCCCCTAGTAACCAATATGAAATGAACAGAGGCACTGGTAAACATATGCATATATGTAGGGGCGCTCTGACCCTATTACCTTAGTGCTTGCAGGACTTCCAGATATCCAGGGCGTGCAGTTCATCCAGGTAGATAGCCAGCAGGAAGATAGGTGAAGATGCGTTGCACTGCCTCAATTTCCAACTCCCAATGAGACCGGAAAAAATACAAAGTGAGCACTCAGCTGAATAACAGGTCAGGTTTATTGCAGGGTGGTGCAGCAAGGGAACAGCAAAGCCACACGAACGCACCTACGCGTTTCGTGCACGAGGCACTTTATCAAGGTGACAAACAAGTATAAAACTGCGTGATTTATACTCACCTGTACTGTGCCTCGCGCTGCCGGGTGTGACGTCATCGTCCCGCGTCGCAACGGGTCGCGGTGACGCGGCGTACACAGCCATTGGCTGGGCCAGTCAGGTGGTATGGTAATATTATCTGACTGTCTTTTTTTCTCTTTTTTTTTCCTAAAACAAACTTTATTAACAACACATAAATGTACAATAAGATAAAAAAACAGGATTAAAAACACATTTCAATACTATAATAGCAGTAGATCAACACAGGCATAGACAGTGGGTATTTGTAGTATGTATGGGGCATAATATTACTATAATAAATTTACAGCTAAGTGCTATAAATGGCCCCCATTAGGTTCATAATGAACTATGCCTGTGTAGGTGATACTTGGTTGTTTGTGGATCGTGGACTGAACATGACCACAATTCAAGTACAAAATATAGAATAATTATTATAAGCAGATGCATATACATAAGAATATAGTCCTAGCTAATCACTTTAGTGGACAACATAAGATGCTTCTTATTAAGATGTACTTATTTATGAGTTGACCCTAGACCTAATGGTGTATTATTATTCAAATATATTCATGGAATATATGATGGTATCTAACCTACTTTAATATTGAATAGAACAGCATGGACAAAGATTGGGAAAGCAAAAGAAAATTATTAGAACAAATATATATAAGTATTGAGGGTTAATGACAATTTTAATTAATGAATTAGTCTATGTCCATAATATTATTATTGAAAGAATAAAAAATAATAAATAAAAAAGAGTGCATCAGTGCATAAAGAATAATACAAAGTGCATTATTACATAAAAATACTGAACAGTAATAATGTGGACCTATCTATATGAAAAAACCCAAAATACAAATTATTTTAATTAATTGAGAAAATGACTTATATCCCAATCAATGTTCATGCCAAAGGGTTCCCTAGTCCTCAGAGTAAAAATCCAGTAAGATTCCCGTCTATCTAGCATCTTAACTCTATCTCCTCCTCTGGGGGAGGCGGGAATGTGTTCAATGCCTTGTACTGTACAACGATTGGCATTACCATGCGGACAATTAGAGAAATGTTTTGGTACAGGGTGATTCAGATCTTTATTCTTAATCAATCGGAGATGTTCTAGGATTCTTTATCGTAAGCCGAATTCACGGAACACGTTCTTAAGACCAGATAGTTGTCACCCTCAAGCCACGTTCATGGGGATACCGAAAAGCCAATTAATCAGAACACGCCGCAATTGTTCTAATGATGATGAGTTTAAAATTAAATCAGAAGAGTTATACGTTCGCTTTTTACAGAGAGGCTACAAAAAAATCTGATTTAGACAGATTGCTTGATGGGGTGTGGAAGATGGACAGAAACAGTCTTCTTAGACACAAAACCATGAAAAGATCAAGATCTGATCTTAGTCCGTCTTTCATAACACCATTCAGCAAACTAGCACAATCCATTAAGGCCATCTTCAAGAAACATTGGAGTGTTTTGTCACTTGATTCTGTATTGAAACCGTATGTGTCGCTAGGCCCAAATATTATATTTAAAAGGGCCAAAACGATAGCTAATACACTATCACCCAGTCTTTTCACTGCAGCAGACGAGAACAAATCCCCTTTACCAAAAGGAATGTTCACATGTACTAATTGTAAAGCGTGTGCTTCAATAAATCAGGGCAAAACTTTCACTTCTACAGTCACGAGATTGACGTATAACGTCCCATGCTTTATTAACTGCAACTCCACGTTTATAATATATTTACTCAAATGTGGATGTGGACGCCAGTACGTGGGGAGGACAACTAGAAAACTAAAGATTAGAATCCTGGAACATCTCCGATTGATTAAGAATAAAGATCTGAATCACCCTGTACCAAAACATTTCTCTAATTGTCCGCATGGTAATGCCAATCGTTGTACAGTACAAGGCATTGAACACATTCCCGCCTCCCCCAGAGGAGGAGATAGAGTTAAGATGCTAGATAGACGGGAATCTTACTGGATTTTTACTCTGAGGACTAGGGAACCCTTTGGCATGAACATTGATTGGGATATAAGTCATTTTCTCAATTAATTAAAATAATTTGTATTTTGGGTTTTTTCATATAGATAGGTCCACATTATTACTGTTCAGTATTTTTATGTAATAATGCACTTTGTATTATTCTTTATGCACTGATGCACTCTTTTTTATTTATTATTTTTTATTCTTTCAATAATAATATTATGGACATAGACTAATTCATTAATTAAAATTGTCATTAACCCTCAATACTTATATATATTTGTTCTAATAATTTTCTTTTGCTTTCCCAATCTTTGTCCATGCTGTTCTATTCAATATTAAAGTAGGTTAGATACCATCATATATTCCATGAATATATTTGAATAATAATACACCATTAGGTCTAGGGTCAACTCATAAATAAGTACATCTTAATAAGAAGCATCTTATGTTGTCCACTAAAGTGATTAGCTAGGACTATATTCTTATGTATATGCATCTGCTTATAATAATTATTCTATATTTTGTACTTGAATTGTGGTCATGTTCAGTCCACGATCCACAAACAACCAAGTATCACCTACACAGGCATAGTTCATTATGAACCTAATGGGGGCCATTTATAGCACTTAGCTGTAAATTTATTATAGTAATATTATGCCCCATACATACTACAAATACCCACTGTCTATGCCTGTGTTGATCTACTGCTATTATAGTATTGAAATGTGTTTTTAATCCTGTTTTTTTATCTTATTGTACATTTATGTGTTGTTAATAAAGTTTGTTTTAGGAAAAAAAAGAGAAAAAAAGACAGTCAGATAATATTACCATACCACCTGACTGGCCCAGCCAATGGCTGTGTACGCCGCGTCACCGCGACCCGTTGCGACGCGGGACGATGACGTCACACCCGGCAGCGTGAGGCACAGTACAGGTGAGTATAAATCACGCAGTTTTATACTTGTTTGTCACCTTGATAAAGTGCCTCGTGCACGAAACGCGTAGGTGCGTTCGTGTGGCTTTGCTGTTCCCTTGCTGCACCACCCTGCAATAAACCTGACCTGTTATTCAGCTGAGTGCTCACTTTGTATTTTTTCCGGTCTCATTGGGAGTTGGAAATTGAGGCACTGCAACGCATCTTCACCTATCTTCCTGCTGGCTTCTCTGGAGAGGAATTGATGGCGTTGTTCTGTTTCCATTTTGTCTGTTCTGTTATGTTTTAGTGTCCATTTTGTAAGATTGTGTGTGTTTGTGGTATGAATGAGATTCGCTCACAGTAGATTTATGACTGTGCCTGTAGTAATGCCCACGTTCCTGGTATAAAGAAGTTCCTGATTCCTATAGAGAGCTGTTTTAATGATCTATAAAATGATTGGCTTAGAATAAGGGAGTAGTTACTATTTTCTGCCTAGTAACCTATTTTAAACAAAGGAATCTAAAATGTATATAAGCCTGCTTGGGCCCTCTCCTGACAGAGAGTCCCATTGAAGTTTGTGTGTATGATCATACTCTATGCTTTACAGGCAATAAACTACTCATTATCTAAGAACATGAGTATGCTCTTATATTTTTGGGTTTGCAAACAATGACACCAGCTCAAAAGAAGTCACATCAAGGTGTATTATTTATATACAGGGGGTGGTGAGCGTCTTTGTTTACCTTTCTCAGGGTGCTGGCATCTGTGCAGGCTCGTCAGGTAAGCTGTGATTATAATGCAGGGTGCAAGGAACTTTTATCTCACAAACAGTATCTCTTTATTTACATTGAACATCATACATCCTTCTTCTCTGAGTGCTAATGCAGCATCCCAAAAAGTCACATGGCTTTTCACCTTGTTACACCGTTGATATCGGCAATCCCTTGCATAGCAAATGGTTCTTTCCTGCATCCCACTGGGACCCACTTACAGGGGTGCAATCTCACTCGAGGATCCGTATCCTTTCACCCTTTGCAGAGCCGTCCTGGTCCCTACCTGTTGGATTCAGGTGTGCTTATGGACCTGTTATCTGAGCAGCTACATGGTGAAAGTCCGAGGCCCATATCCAAGGAACCTCCTGCAGAGTACCATGCACATTCCCTTTATTGGGTGGGACACACCTCACCCTCAGAATGTGACCCAATGTTAAATAAGGGACACATTCCCTAACTGTTAAACAACAAAGGAGACCACACATCCCTACACATCTAATTTCACATTTAAACTGGATTTACTCTATATAAAGAGAGATTACCCATCTTTGTCTCTCTTCCTGGGATCCTGAATCTAGAAGCTACCACATATATTCTACTATATAGACCTACAAGTGACATCAGAGATCACTATGCCTACATGGCGGAGTGGTTAAAAGTATACTTAATATCCTATACCATGTGACAGGCTAAACACTTTCTAGAAGGTGGGTGTGACTTGGGGTCTGCCAGGCACTCTATGCCATGTGATGTGAGAGGGCCGTCACACTGCAGTGACCCACACAATTAACGCTATAAGGCCTTTAACCCCTTAAATTATTATTTTAATCTCAAAGTGAGTAACATTTGGTAAGAACAAAGGTTCTAATTTTTAAAAACCCAGGTTTTTGGGGGGCTTTGTGCACTGTTTATCTGCATATGTATTTATTAAGGGTGCTCATTTGTTGGTTCAAAATGGGAACATTGCTGATTTGGCGTGTGATTTAAACATGAGAAATGTTTAAATTCGTCATTAGATTCAACTCCAAGTTTAACTTTGAAGTGAAATAAGCCAAAATCTCAGAAATGCGCAACTCAGATTAATTTTTTGTTGTTGTTTTCTGTGCATTTTTTCTTTATAAAATAGTCAAACTTTTCAGGAAAAAAAGATAAACTTTTGCCAAAAGTTCAAAGTTCAAAAAAACTCAAATCAATCGAGTAAGGACAAAACAAATACACAATTTTTTTTATAGCCATAGCATGAAAAAAATGTTAGAGAACCAAAGCCCCAGTAAAAGTATGAAAGTGTCCATCATTAAGTGCTAGAGGACCTTCAGAATTTCCGGTCCTGGAACTGTTTCAGCTGTGCTCACATTACAAACATTGCAATCATGACACCACTTCTGTTTCAATCAAGCTGACCGCTACGTAACCACAGTTAGCCTGATCATCCCCATGAAATTGAAAATTTTTGCATGATGTACCAGGCATTTGATAAGGGACTGTAAAGCTTAATACAGTATGTATGAATCAACCTACACAAACATATAATAGAGTATATTTTTGTATACAGCAACATATAGCCTACATTTATCTACACACAGATATACAGTATGTTTCTTTATAAAAAAAATATAGATCTATATATCTCTATCTACGCACATGATAAATAATAGATTTTTAAATACGTGACATTTACAATATCTATCTATTTATTTATCTATACACACATTAATTGGTCGGTTACTAAGACTTAATGTGAAAAGCATGCATACTGTATATTTATGCGCACAATCGGTCGGCAAGTGCTGATTGTGCATGCATGGCTGGCGCTGATAGAAAACCGGAACAGTGGCCCAAAAATTCGGGACAGAGGCCTAAAAACTCAGACTGTCCTGGCTTATCCAGGGATCTCTGGGTACCCTACCCCTAGTCCCTGATCTTAGACAAAAATACCCTACTATATACGACATTAGATTGAATTGTTCCTGGTAAACATTTCCTCCAGTAAAATGAGATATACTGAATCTCTTGCTGGCTCTGTCCTAGGTCAGTGTTCTCATGCACAGCTGAACATGTTCTGCCAACACTTTCCCTGCTTGTACAGTTATGCAACCTCCTCACCCTGAGGGTTCAATTCAGTCCATGTTGATACAAATTCCAACCTGTCAAAACCGGAGCTAAAAGAGATATACTGTAAACTGAGAATGTAGCAATTAACAATGACAGAGCTGTTTTTTTGTAGTTGTACTTGCAAAACGCATTGGAGGAGGACCTGAAGGAATTTTGATCCCGTTGGCTATCTGTAAAAGGACAGGAGCACTTAGGTAGTCTCTCCAGCCAGTTGCACGAAGCAACAGAAGTTCCATAACCACATACAGATAGGCCCTTACCTTATGTACATGTGTGAGTGCATTTTTATTGTTTCCTATACTTAAAAATAGTAATAAACCTGTTTTATAGTCTTCACTATGTGGGTTGTGTTTGTCTGTGCATCTGTCTTTTACAATAATGAAACATCATAAAACAGTCTACCCATGGCAGATATTCATCACATCCAACGTTCTTGATTTGAGGTGTATCCCTTTAGGCCAGTTGCACAGTAAGGAGAAACTAATCACAAGATGCAGAATTCAACAAACAGGTTCTATTGTTGAGAAACATATTTTTAGAAAGAGGACACAGTCCTAACTGTGAAAAGAGCATATACTAAACCATTGTAAAGTCTTTCTACTGACAATGCACGGAGGAGGAAGAGGAAGAGGAAGAAGAAGAAAATAATAATTAATAAATGGTTATAATAAACCAAGACGCATGAACCCACTGTATTTTGCTTGAGCATAATGATTTGAGAACATTTTGAAACTTGCCCCAACTCTTGAAAGCAGGAGATCTACAAACCTTCGGGATCTATTGGGCCATACTCACTGTGATCCTGTGAAAAATAATAATGAGTTCAACTGGGTAACTTTGGGCTCTTTTAAATGTAATGAATGTAAAATGTGAATTTCAGTATTGGAACAATATCAAAGCTTGCAAAGTTCGTCATGTCATAAACTGTAAAGTGGCTGAGGTGTATATATATATATCACCTCCTGCAGGTGTGCTTGTAAGTGCATGAGAATGGGACTTCGACAACTCCATGAAAAGATTGGCATACGATGGTGCAACTATGCTGTCTACAGCAGTGTCCTGTACATTGGATGTAATAGGACGTTACTGTCTATAGCAGTGTCCTGTACATTGGATGTAATAGGACGTTACTGTCTATAGCAGTGTCCTGTACATTGGATGTAATAGGACGGTACTCTATATAGCAGTGTCCTGTACATTGGATGTAATAGGACGGTACTCTCTATAGCAGTGTCCTGTACATTGGATGTAATAGGACGTTACTCTCTATAGCAGTGTCCTGTACATTGGATGTAATAGGACGGTACTCTCTATAGCAGTGTCCTGTACAATGGATGTAATAGAACGTTACTCTCTATAGCGGTGTCCTGTACATTAGATGTAATAGAACGTTACTCTCTATAGCAGTGCCCTGTACATTGGATATAATAGGACGTTACTCTCTATAGCTGTGTCCTGTACAATGGATGTAATAGAGCGTTACTGTCTATAGCAGTGTCCTATACATTGGATGTGCAAGATCACATTGACTAAAATAACTAAAAATTAAACCAAATGTGAGCCTTTATTGTTTAGAGTAAGTTTTTCTTGAATTAATTCAACACCCTCCTTATGGGGTGATCTGGTATATAGGGAATTATCACCAAGTGAGGAGATAATAGCATTCTCAGGTATTGACAAAGCCTTAAATTACTTAGGAAATCATTCGCCTTTATTGCATGAACTCATCTTCCGGACCAAGGGGTGGAAGAAGGAATCCATGTATGTGACCATTGGCTGGCAAATAGAACTTTTGGCTGAAACTATGGTCCTGTGAGGATGAGGAGGGTTTTTAGGAATGTGTGTATTTTGGGTAGTAGGTAAAGCGCTTAATTACACAGATGTAAAGTAGATATATATTCAAATGTCCGGATATCTAATCAACAGAGATTTCCCCTATTACTGTACTTTATAACTATGCCCGTTATTGCATGGGGTTTACATGATTCAGCCATCTAGTTCACCACAGTAATATTTATTCAGCAAGCAATAAGCAGTACAGCCAAGCCTTGCGAAGCAAAGCTATGAGACTAGACTAACTTCTATATACTTTACTTAATTCCTCCTTAAAGTTTCCACACACGTGTCTGCCCTTCCCTCGCCCAACTTAACCTGTTTAGCATTTCTCTTTATTAGGACATCACAAGGTTTTCAGTTATATACTCTGTGGTTTTATCAAAGCCCCAGGGTATCTCTCTCTGTGCTTATAAGTGTTACTGTAGCAGCAATCTGCACCTCAGCTGTCTCAATCCGGAGTGCTTCCAGATTCCTAGCTGTATACCCTGTATAAGGCAGAAGCTACATGACAACAGGGCATCATCCATCCTGTCAGGGGTTCCTTCTGAAGCCCAACATCAGTCATCATTAAATGGTATGCCAAGTATGGAGACAAAGTCAGTTTCATATTTGTATACAGGGTCAAAAGTGAGAAGCCTAAAACAAGTCTGTTCTGACTGGTGACAAAGCTTCTTACTTATATGAGCAATAGTCCATAACCAGTGGTCGACAAATCACCAAAAAATCTACTCGCCGAACAAAAAAATCTACTCGCCACCTAGTACCACACGTGTGCTGATTGGGCCAATAGGAGCTCGCCACGGTGTTAAATCCACTCGCCCAGGGCGTGAAAATGTATAGGTGTGTCGAACACTGTCCATAACCACTATGCCACCTCCGTTATCGACTTTTTTTATAACAATGACTTGATCATTTGTTATATCTTTAAGCGCATTGGCCGCAGTATAGGAGAGGTTTCTAGGAGGACGATGTCTAAGTCTGTTTGTGTATCGTGAAATACAATTTTTGATAATTGTATCATATATCCCTCTGTGCGCCATCCTTTTCCAGTGTTTACTTCTCTTACTCATGAACTATCAGGACAAGACCACTTTCCCTTTGTTTCTTGATACCTGTGCTCCATATAATATTAAATTACTAGTGCAAAGAAAACCTACAGTGTTAGTCCACTTGCTTTACAGAATCACATTTGAACCATTCTTGAAAGCAGTTATTATTATTGAAGTGAAACTTCTTTAGTGGCACCTCATTCGTAATGGGACAAAAATGGATTGTGGAGACAGAAAATGAAACGGATGTGACGTCAGTGCTGGCAGTTGAGGCCGGGCTGTGTTCTGCCCGCTCCAAAAATCCTATGTGGTGGCGGCGATAGCCGCCGGCGCCGCTCCTAATGGCCGCCGTTCCCCCCACACGGCCGCTGACATATGCAGACACACATACACTGACAGACACACACACACACACAAACTGACATACACACATTGACTGACACAAATACACACATTGACTGACACATACACACACACACACACACACACAAACACACTGACTGACACATACACACACACACTGACACATACACACACACTGACTGACACACACACACACACTGATGCACGCGCACACTCACTCTGACGCACACATGCACCCTGACGCATGCACTCTGGCGCACGCACGCAAACTCGCATGCACACTCTGACACACGCATGCACGCACACACACTGACGCACATTCGCACACTCTGACGCACGCACACACTCAGACGCACACACACACTCTGACACACGCACACACTCTGACGCACGCACACACTCAGATGCACGCACACACTCTGACGCACGCACACACTCTGACACGCACACATTGTCACGCACACACTGACACGCACACACACTGACACGCATGCACACTCTGACACACGCAAACACGCACACTGACATGCACGCACACCCCAGTGATGTACCGAACACCGCCCTGAATGATGTGCCTATTCCTCCCCCCCCCGTGAGCTCCCGCACCCGCTCAACATCCATGATGCGGGTACTGCTGCCAATAAACATGACCCCGCCAATCCCATTTATTCATGCTCTAAGCAGTAATAATATTATTGTTACTTTATATGTTGCTGACAACACACAAAGAAGTTTCACTTACTATCCACGTGCACAGCACACACAGCTTTTTATATTATTATTATTACTACCGCTATTCAACATTTTCATTTTCAAGGGACAGCACAATCCTTTTTTTTAGCAGACAAATGCCTGATTTATGTTCAGTGTCACTTGCTTGAGAAGCCAATGGACTTGGGAGTAAGTGACATTTCCCTATGAGTGATGCTGGGGTTTATTTGCACCGGACTTTTGTATTTATACTGGGGACATTATGATCTGCAAATTTGTGTTTGTTTTCAGATTTTGTGTCTCTTAAAGTTGCCTGAATCCTGATGTAGTTCTACACTGGAAACATTGCCAATGGAACTAGAGCCAACTGGAACCCTTTCAGGAACTCTTTGTAAATGAATACATTGCAGCTGCTGGGAAGGATTTGGCTGAATGTAACAAGTAATGCTTACTGCACGGCTGGGTCGAATGAGGATATGCTGAATTGTGCTACAGTGGTAGTTATAACACATCAACAAGAAGTTAATAGCAACACACCCAAATGAAACAGTCACTAAAGATATGTTTATCATCCACTGCTGAACATGAATTAGAAAATCAATGACAATTTGCAATCCATCTAAGAATTTATAAACATCAGCTAATATAATATCTATTTTAAAGACATTATGGACATATGTACTAAGCGGTCCTGTTCCATAAGACACCATCCAGAACCAGAAGCCAACTTACTGTCCATTCACTTGACAGCAAGAAACATCCATTATTATGTGACACTTATAGTGTACAAATGTCAAACCAGCTGCCAAAATCAAACCACAGCCCATCCGTGGATCAGGGTCCCATGATCTCATCCCCATTCCCAGTCCTTCCCCTATTGTGGGATTAATGACTCCACCTGGGTACACAACTGGGACATGGATCCCTTGATAGAGAGGAGTCGACCAGAGCCCACAAGGAGCTCGTTGGTGACAGAGCATAACAGACATTGTGCAGAACGGGATAGGTCAGCCAAACCAAGTCAAGGGTCAGTGCCTCCCTAGGGTGTTAAGCTAAGGGCACCAAGGGAAACAGAAGACAATAGTAAAAACAATTCAATAGTGTGAAGCAAACTGTAAATATGCTGTATGTGATTGAAAAGAAGAACCTTATAAATGGATGTTAACACCCTGACAATGTAAAAGAGACCGAGTTAAGCTATGTCTATAGTTAGCGCATGTAATCTCCTTTATTCCCTTTATATATACACACACACACACAACTGGAGATACTACTAAATTGGAAGCATCTCTCTTTGTCCCATACTTAAAGGAAGCTTTTAACCATATGATATTATTTGTTGTGCAACAATGAACAACCCTTAGAGAGAAACAATGGAAGACAAACAGACTTATTGGCAAACAGAGTTAAATCCATCCTATACAGATGCAGCGGCCGTTATTCAAACAAACCACAGAGCCGTTTTCGTGTGCGCTGCTGTACTCCACGCAACATTAATGCGGCCAATCGCCCCAGGCACACGTGTTTATTGCGGTTGCTTTATTTGAATTTCATGGATTCTGTGCAATGAAATGCAATTAAATGAATGAATTGTAATGTGTACAGTACAGTGCCACTGTGTCAATTTCAGGTGTTTAAAAACCAGAACACTAAAATGCAATTTTCTGCACTCGCGTCTTAAGACGGTACGGTTGAAGAAATCCCGCGCCATGACATGGGTATTCCGAGGTTTACAACGTGTGAAGTGTTCGAATAACAGCCGCTGCATCTGTACCTTACATATAAAGGGTATAGCATTCCCAACTTCTGGAAGAATTTGTACTGTATAGAGCAAAATTATCTCACAATTGTATATGACAAAGGAGTGTCAAAGCAAGCAAGAAATACAAAATAACTGTTGCTTTTCCCTCCGCAATATAACAAAGATACGCCCTTTCCTCTGTTGCTCGACTGCTAAAACTCTGTCTCAGGCCCTCATTCTCTCCCGTCTTGGTTACTGTAACTTCCTGCTGTCCGGCCTTCCTGCCTCTCACCTGTCTCCCCTACAATCTATCCTAAATGCTGCTGCCAGAATCACTCTACTCTTTCCTAGATCTGTCTCAGCATCTCCCCTCATGTAATCCCTCTCCTGGCTTCCGATTAAATCCCGCATCTCACACTCCATTCTTCTCCTCACTTTTAAAGCTTTAAACTCTTCTGCTCCTCCTTACATCTCAGCCCTAATTTCTCGTTATGCACCATCCAGACTCTTGCGTTCTTCTCAAGGATGTCTTCTTTCTACCCCCTTTGTATCTAAAGCCCTCTCCCGCCTTAAACCTTTTTCACTGACTGTCCCACACCTCTGGAATGCCCTTCCCCTCAGTACCTGACTAGCACCCTCTCAATCCACCTTTAAGACCCACCTTAAGACACACTTGCTTAAAGAAGCATATGAATAGCACTGTGGATATTCTGAACACGATACATAAAGCTTGGCCCCCTGCAGACGCACTTAAAAGAACTCGTTCCTACTGTCTCTGTACGTTCTCCCTACCTAACAATTAGACTGTAAGCTCCTCGGGGCAGGGACTCCTCTATTATTTGTTAATTATTTGATTACCACATGTATTACTACTGTGAAGCGCTATGTACATTAATGGCGCTACAGTATATAAATAAAGACATACAATACAATACAACACAACTGGATGAGACCTGAATAGAGCATATTAGTTTCCATTTTGTCTGTTCTGTTATGTTTTTAGTGTCCATTTTATAAGAATGTTTGTGTGTAGTATGAATGAGATTCGCTCACAGTAGATTTACGTCTGTGCCTGTAGTAACGCCCACATTCTTTGTATCAAGAAGTACCTGATTCCTATAGAGAGCTATTTTAACCAGGTTTTAATTATCTGAGACCCGAATAGAGCATATTAGTTTGGAGACAAAGAAAGCAAAAATTACAAAAAAAAAACAAAAACAAAAAAAATAGTGGAAGCAGAGGAAAGGGGAAATGAATCTGCATCTGATATTATTTATCTCCAAAACATAGGCAAAATTAAGGCTGCTGCTGTTCATTCCCTTTGTAGAAAAATCCAATGCCCAATGGTCAGTACCACTTGTGAAAATCCAATATGCTTCAAATTGTAGTCAAAGTTTCTCCTTGTCCTCACCGTGCCATAACGGTTAGATCTGAACAATGACCATAGCGCTCAATGTCTAAATTGGATGACTATGTTCCAGAAAATATAATGCTATGTGGTTCTCATCTTTCAAAAGCTCTTTCTCTTGCCTCTCTTTCTCACACTTTTGTGTTCAATAAAACCATGTGCAAAAGGCCTGGTTGTCTGTCCCACATATGTCTTACTACATGTGCACTTACAGCAGTATGGTCATGCAGTTCACGTAGTGTTGAATCATATATCTTTTGCCAGCATATGGATGGTTATGTGTTACCAACTAGAAATGCATTGCACGTGCCTCAATTTCTACATGGGTAGCAATCGGTTATATCTATGAAAATAATGCTCACATTCAGAGGGGATAGAGGGGAGGTCAACGAGTGGGGGGAGAGAAATACATGGGAGGAGGGTGAGAAATAATGAGAGGGTGAGAGCAAAGAGGTATGAGAAAGTTGGGGGTGTAAGAGAAAAAGGGGGAAGTTGACAGGGCCACCAACACGAGGGGCCCAGGTAGAAGTGATAGTTCTGTGCCCCAGAAAAGCCACCGGTGGCCCGGCCTGCTTCACACAGAATGCCATAGTCCCCAATGCTGCACTTCTGCTGCCCACTTTTTGCAGCGACAGGGAGGACCTCCAGAATTGTTTTGCCCATTTATTGGCCCACCTGAGAAAAAGGTTGGCCACCTATGGTTTAGTCTCTAATGAAATTCAATTATTGGACAAGCCTAGCATAATAATGTCAGTAATGAGTTTTGTACACCACAATGTCGGGTGGTGGATAGTATAGGAATTGTTCCCTATCATCAAACTGAGAGTATACCTATCCTATCATTCCTGTAGTCTAAATCATATATATTCACCCATGTCTGCCGGTTTGATAACAATGGGTCTATCTTTTTTAGTGCAATTATCTCATCTATGGCCAAGTTGTATGGGGATAATGTAGACATATACAATATATTATGCATGCCTTGCTTAACAATCTTTAAAAAAAGCTATATAGATAGCTGTTTACAGGGTGGGTTAAAGGTGCAGGTCCGGCTAGGAAAATTGCGGGGATTGGTACACGGAAGTGGTGTGGTGCCTCTTTCCTTCTCCTTAGCAATCTATTCCTGTCAGTATCCCTCATTGCGGCTCTGCGATGTCAAATGCCATCATGGCGCCATGACAATAGGACATCATATGACGTTGTGACATCATGATGAGGGACATTGACATGAAGAGATCGCGACATCTCGGCAATCAGTTTAATTGTTGTGGGGAAGAACGAAGGGCCTCTGTAAGTGCGGGGCTCGGTGCACCGAGCGCACCACCATCAAGCCGGCCCTGTGAAGGTGCTTTTAAGCTTAAATGGGGGGTTGGAATACGCAGGTTTATCTTTGAAGAATTGTTTCAACTTAACCTGATGCTGAAACTTCTAGGAGTCAACTTCAAACTGAAAAAAAATCAAGAATGGTGGTGGGGCAAAAAGAAAGCCTTTTGGAAAGAACCTTCATGTGCCATGATGATATGCAGCAGTGGAATAAGCCTCTCTCCATCTCCAGCACAACCCATATTTCACGGTCTTAATGGCAGTGCCACCTTTAGGCGAATACAATGGGGCTCCTTGGATCTGCGTTTTTAGGGGGAGCACCTCTTTTGCATAAGATTAGCAATAACGGTCATTATACTTAACCACATGCTCTTTCCATCTAAAAATGTGATTTAACGTGACTTTAGTGAGCTTTGAAGCTACATATTAATGCTTAACGAGGCGTCAACTTAGTGTTAGCGCCTTATTAAGCCTAACAGGCCTTTGTGGATCTGAGCCTGTGTCTTTTTCTAGATAGTTTATTAAGAAACTAAAGAGCTCGACAGTGCTCGTCTCCACTCAGGAAGCGGACCCGCAGGGCTGAAGTAGGGATGCAGAACAACCGACCAGAGCCCAGGGAAAGAGTCCTGTTAGAGTATCCATAGTCGGTAAGCAGGCAGGAGGTCAGGGCTGGTGGCAGTGGTGCAAGGTCTAGTAAACAGGCAAATGGGCAGGGCTGGCAGAAAGCAGTGAGGTCGGGGTCACAGTCTGGGGTCAGCAACAGGGAAATCCAAACAGACAAAAGGGTAAAGCGTGACAGCGAAGACAACAGGAACTGAAAACGTTAGAACCTTGCTCAGTGACTCCCACCATGAAGTGCAGCCTTAGGCAGCGCTTATAGTGCCGGCAATGGGAACACGACCGATGTCACCCGTTGCCGTCGCCATTGCGAACGTTGTAATCAGGATTGGAGACGTCGCTGGCTACAATGAGAGTGACGTCAGCAAGGGGGAAGGCTGAGAGGCTATGTGATGGCTTATAGTCAGTCACATGGGAGATCGTCTCTGCAAAATCAAATTCTTGTGACTACAAGGATTTTGGTAGCGCCGTCGTGCCGTCGTTCTGTCGCCGTCGTGTCCACTCCCGGGATGGCATCAATACAATTGTTTTGAAGACACGTCGTGTCGCATCGCCGACAGTATAAACGCAGCCTTATATAGCAGCCTGCCAGTAACCAAAATGGTCAAATTGGGCAGAAAAGACAGGCAACCTTGAAACCCGAACTGGCAGCAAAACCTGGCATGCATCGAGCAGAATCCTTAGAAGAGCACAGATTTCTGGAGAGATTCCGTACAGATCACACAAGCCCTGCTCTTTGCTCTTCTTTTCCTCCTTCTCTTACTGTGCACCCCAAAACTGGAACAACCTACCGAAGACTCTCACAGCCGCCACCAGTCTAAGTTCTTTCCAAACTAAAGCTGTCTCACACTTTAATCTGGTCTGTAACTGTTACATACGCCTAAAACATATTATCTGTTACTGTGCATGGAAAGTCTTGTATTAAATGTATAACTCTCAATGTATTACTTTCTGGTAAAACATTTTATAACAAAATAAATATTAATGTACGTTGTAAAGTCAAAGTCCCACTTAGAACAAAAAGCAAACAGTGATAAACCCTTCGGATGGGTCACAAATTAAAGAGTAGTGTGTGAATGACCAGTTCTGGGCTCATTAAATCAGTCCCATAGTCTGTAAGTTCATGTAAATATGTTCATGATCGATATGTAACCTCACAGAAGAGAATACCGGTGCACTAGAAAACTGTTCTCATATTGTAAATCTTTGAACTCATGACAAAGATGACCATTTTCACTTTTATTGAGCCCTTTAGGATCTGAGTGCCATGTAGCCATTTCAAGGGTTGACAGACACATTTGTTATATTAATTGTATTATATACCAAAATATTTACTGGAGACATCTCTTTAGCAAACAGCAGTCATCATAATCTTGTTACTTACATGTTTATTTGGATAAGTAAATAGAAGTTACGCACACTTTACGTAATGTACAGTATATCTGTTTGTATACAACCCAGCTAAACAATTGCAGAAGAGATATAGGGGCTCATTCTAGTGGCTTCAATAAAATCACTGCCAAATCGGATGGTTTGGCATGACCCTACAGTACCTCACGGTTTGACATTTGTGTTATCACGGTATTCAGAAAGAATTATCGCAAGTCAGTGAGAGTGAGGTAGGAACATGCCATACCACTCGCGGTAGCAGTATCCTTCTCAGTCTTTTTCTAAGTTCCACCGCTGCAATCTACCTATAGTCTGTAAGAGCTGCACAGAGAGAGCTGCATCTCCCTGCACAGAGAGAGCTGCATATCCCTGCACAGCTCTTACAGGCAATCTCCCTGCACAAAGAGAGCCACATCTCCATACACCGCTCTTACAGGCGATCACACATTTACTATTTAAATTTTAATAACACAGTAATGTAGCAGGGGGTTTCCGGAGCTGAGCCGCATTCATTCCAGCCTCGGGGATGCCCTGCTTCCCGAGTTACCAGCAACCCATATCGGGGCCTGTATTTCTTGTGCGTTTAAATCTCCCAGTCACGTGACGTGGGAGATTTAAAAAATGCAGGGAGATACCGGCACCCCATACCAGAGCCTGTAACTCGGAATCAGGGGGTCCCCCGGGGCTGACATGAATGCGGTTCAGCTCCAGAGACCCTCTGCTACAATGCTATGTTATTAAAATTTAAATAAAAATAGCTTCATTACATTAGCAGCTAGATGCTAACGCAATTAAGGGGTTTAAGCCACAGTAGCTGGTTTATTGGGGATAGAGGGGGTGAGTGAATAGGGTAGTTGCCCCAGGTTGGGTGGTTAGGCCTACCAAGAAGGTTGCAGGAGGAGTTAACTCCTTCACTAACATAGTGGTAAATGCTATGGCCATTTATGGGTTAACTCCTCCCACTACCCACGAGAGTCCTAATCACCCACCCTGGGGCAAATACCACCTTCATCCACCACCTCAACCCCCAAGAAACATTAAAATACAACAACCCTACTACCCACTCCCCCCCAACACATACAGTACAATAATGGGCAAAATTACTATTACACGGATATGGATAATAGCGCATTTGCCCATTAAAACAAACACATTACCCAGCCAGCATAAAGTAAATTAAAGTAAATAAAAGTTGGACTTACCCCTGCCAGGATGAAGTCCATCCTCATTCCTCATCGTGCTCCCTGTCCTCTGTGGGCAGCAACATCACAATAAAAAAAAAAAAACTACTGGCCACTAACCCCTTAGTAATTAAGGGGTAACCCGTCCTCTCCCGCTACCCACCCAGGAGGCCTAACCACTCTCCCAGATGCAACTACCCCCACCCCCTCTTCCCTATGCTAAATTTAGACAACAGATACTTTATCCTATATCTATACTTACTTATTGATCCAGAGGAAGGCAAACAAAAAACCCCAATGTTATTTCATCTAATAATTTCTCATAAGGGGAAAAATAAATTCCTTCCTGACTCCAAGAATTCGCAATCGGATTAATCCCTGAATCAACATTCTTCCCATGTATACTTATTTGGTATATCCCTGTATTCCTTTCCTTTCTAAAAAGATGAACAACCTTGTTTTGAACAAATCTATTGTATCTGCCATCACAGTCTCCATGGGTATTGAATTCCACATTTTAACTGCCCTTACTGTAAATAACCTTTTCCTTTGTTGCTGGTGAAATCTCCTTTCCTCCAACCTTAAGGGGTGGCCCTGAGTCCTTTTTACTGCACTTGGGATGAATAATTCATTTGAAAGCTGCTTGTACTGTCCCCGAATATATTTGTATATAGTTATCATATCCCCTCTTAGACGCCTCTTTTCTAATGTAATTAAATCTAATTTAGCAAGCCTCTCCTCATAAGAAAGATTGTCCATCCCCTTTATTAATTTGGTGGCTCTTCTTTGCACACTCTCTAGTTCCATAAATGTATTTTCTTAGGATTGGTGCCCAAAATTGTACTCCATATTCAAGGTGTGGTCTTACTAATGCTTTGTAAAGGGGCATAATTATGTTTACTTCCATCCATTGCCCGTTTAATGCAAGATGAGATCTTGTTTGCCTTTGCAGCTACTACATGACTTTGGTCACTATTGGTAAGCCTGCTGTCTACAAGCATTCCTAAATCCTTCTCCATCAAGGATTCCCCCAATTTATCCCCATTTAATATGTTTATTCTTGCATCCCAAATGCATAACCTTACATTTTTCTGTATTAAACCTCATCTGCCATTTACCTGCCCACGTTTTCAGTTTCTCCAAGTCCTTCGGGAGAGAAATTACATCCTGCTCTGATTCTACTACCCTACACAATTTAGTATTATCAGCGAAGATGGAGACTTTGCTCTCTATGCCAACCTCAAGGTTATTAATAAACAAGTTAAAAAGCAGTGGTCCCAGTACTGTTCCCTTAGGTACTCCCCTCACGACATAGCCCAACCTGAAAAAGTTCAATTTATGACAACCCTCTGTTATCTGTTCTTCAACCATTTTTCAAGCCAGGTGCATACATTATTACTGAGTCAATTTGCTTTATTTTGTACACCAACCTCTTGTGTGGAACCGTATCAAAAGCTTTTGCAAAATCTATGTAGACCACATCAACTGCCTTACCCTGGTATAAATTCCTACTTACCTCCTCAAAGGAACAAATAAATTCATGCTAACTATTATTAATAATTTTGTTTTCCATTAGGTATTCCTGAATATTATCCCGTATTAAACCTTCAAGTAGTTTTCCCACTATTGAAGTCAGGCTTACAGGTCTGTAATTCCCAGGTCGTCACCTAGCTCCCTTTTTAAATATAGGCACCACATCTGCTTTACGCCAATCTTGTGGTACTGAGCCTATTGAAATGGAGTCCTTGAATATTAAATGTAATGGTTTGGCATTTCCTGAACTTAACTCTTTGAGAACTCTTGGATGTATACCATCGGGGCCAGGTGCCTTATTTACTTTAATTTTTTCAAGCCGCTTATGAACTTCTTCCTCAGTTACCCAATTGTTCATTAATAATGAGGTGGTGGCTTCCTCCTGCGGTACAACTATTGAAATTGATTCTTCCCTTTAATTGTGTTTATTTTTAGGTTGTCCAGTGACTGGCAATGTGCTTATCTAGGCACCTTTCTGGGTATGGCGATGAAGTCTCCGGGAAGCGCAATATATGTGAAAAAAATAAAATAATAATAGTGCAATATTGTTTCAAATAAAGTTAGTGAACTCAAATAGTGATGACACTGCTCTCTAAATATACTCACAAACGTGTGAGCTTTTGCAGGCACATAAAGGTATCTTTTAAGGCGTTCACTCAGTTCCCAGAAGATGCAGAAATCAGTGTTTCCCCGTGTATATGGACTCCCAGGAACCTTATTTAAAAGATACAACTGGACATAGTGCAGACTGTATGTATAATTTATCAAAAGTAATTAAAACAAGTTACACTCACATTGTTTCAAATACAGGTAAGCATTTTAGATCTCAATGGATCTCTCCGGCCGGGTGGATGGTGTCTCCGCTTCCCCTCTCTCGTGGCGTGCGTTCCACCGGTGCGTTCCAAACAACGGAAGTGATGTCATCCGCCGCGTCCACTTCCGGGGATTCCAGCCGTCTCGGGGATAGAGCGTCACTCTACGCGTTTCACCACATAGGTTTCATCTGGGTATAGATAAGCACAGTGACAATCAATGCATTTTTTGGCAAATGGTTCTTTTTATTTAAATATTATGTATTTCATTTTTTTTTATCTTGCCCATTCATTGGCATTGTGGCAATCCATGCCAACATTGTGGGCATGGTTTACCACAGTCACAATCAATGGGTTTATTTGCAAGTGTACTGTTATGGCAACGTTATTTTATTGTGTACTTCTTTTGTTTAGTAAACAAACGGGCACTTTTTTGACTACTAGTGTCTTTGCCCTATTGTATGTGTGGTGATGGGTGTAGAGGGGGTGGGGGTAGTAGCTCGGGGAGGGTGGTTAGGACTCCCGGGTGGGCATCGGAGGGGGAGGTGGTTAACTCCTTAATTACTATAGCAGTTACTAACCTAAGGTAATTCTTAGGTTGCTAAGGTAATCAAGGGGTTACTGGCCAGTAGTTTGTTTCTTTATTTTAATGTTGCTGCCCATGGAGGATCTGGTGGACGGTGATGAGGACGAGGGTAGACTTCATCCTGGCAGAGGTAATTCCAACTTTAATTTACTATATGCTGGCTGGGTAATGTTTTATTTTTAATTGCAAATGAGCTATTATTAAGATTTGGATAATAGGGATTTTTTCCATTACTGTACTGTATGTGCTAGGAGGGGGTGTTGTTGGGGGTATAGGGAATGGGTAGTAGGGTGCCCATTCATTGCTATTGGTGTTATATTTGCTCCCATTGAGTGCATAGGTAACCACACTGGCAACCAATGAATTGGCTAAAGTTGTTTGTATTGTATTTTAATGTTTATTGGGGGTAGAGAGGGTGGGTGAAGGTGGTATTTGGCCCATGGTGAGTGTTTATGCCTATCGCGAGAGTTGGCGGAGGAGCTAACTGTGACGGTGAAGGGGTATCAAGGCCAGTAAAAAAAAGGTAGTATGCCTGTCTGGGTGCCCCCGAGCCTTATTGGGGATTGTAGATTGTCAGCTCGGCAACCCAGTAATGGCAGTAACACTGTAACTTGAATAACAATGTCTGTGTGTCTCCCACCTGGTATATGGTGGCGAGAATAATGTTATTTCCAACTTTGAAATGTATTGCTATAGCAGTGTTTCCCTGTAACCGCGCAAAGGAAAAATGGTTTTAAAACCCAGCAGCACACAGCACAGCGCATGGCTTTTAGCTAACTTCTGCTAGGAATGTCCTAGCACGCTGAGATTTGCTGTGAGTGCTGGTTGGGTAAAATCATGAAAAAGGTTCATAACACAATTTTTATAAAGTTATATAAAAATTGAGGAATGAAAGTCCTCCCATTTTAATTGTTCCAACATTATAGGCATAAGGGGATTTTCATTCAGATGGCCTGAACAGAGGAAAACCCTTAAGTTGTAAATTACTGTACTTTAGAAGTGTATAGCAGGAAATTCCTTTGAGGTGAGCAATGCATATGTAACTCTGACTTCTAAGACACCCTGCAGGTTCGGTTCCACAGTGTCTGAAAAAGTCCTTAGTTAAAAAGGTTTAGCCGACTAATGTGTTAAGTGGGAGGGGTAATGCAAGTATCCCCATCTTAGTAAATGTCCGGGCAAATGGCCCAGATGTCCGGCCAGCTCAGACAAAATGTCGCAAGGTAAGGGGGCTTGGTTTGGTATGCTAAACGGCAAAGGTGCGAGGTTCATGCATGCCCTTAGCAGACTACGAAGCCCCTCTGCCAGGTTTGCCAACTAGATTGGCTGCAGAGGTTAGAGATAGGGATTTTTACTGCATAAGAATCCCTGCAGCCGATCGGGAATCAGATTAATCTATGCTGGATTTTAAACTTTAAACCATCGTAACCCAAGTCAAGAGTTCGTAAGAGCTAAGGAATCCAGAACCAATCCTACGGCAGTAGAACAAAGTAAGCAGCTTCAGAGGAGCAACAGCGGTTGCGAGCGGTGCCCTTGTCCAAAGACTGTTTTCGGCACTGTTCGTGCACAACTCTCGCTTCTGGGAAATTGTGCCTAGAGACTCTATTTCTTAAGATTTCGTTCCGGGAATTGAAGATTTCGTTTTTCCCCATCCCAGTAAGTGTATTTCAAGTGTTTTTTGTAAACTAAGCTGTGTATGTTTATTCTGTAAATAAATCACAATTTAATGTATCTTTTGCTTTGCTCAATCAAAGGATCCGGGTATTTTGGTGTTAAAAATTCTGGTCTACCGTGACACTAACCCCTTCATTACCTTAGCAGTAGAAAGGTGATGGAGGGGATGGAGGTGGGGAATTCACAACGCAGTATCAGGTGTTTAACATGCTGCAGCTCGGCAGTCTTGGCCATCAACCCTATCTTGTGCCAGAGAGATCAGAGTATTGATGAGGTAATGAAGAATGAAATCGATCTGTTAAAATGTAATTAGAGGTAAATTGGATTCAGCATTTCATCATCAACTCTGCACTTCCCGCACCCCTGCGGAAGCGAAATTGCGAAACGTGTTGGGTTGAACCGTACGAGCCTCTGTACTTACTGAAATGTTGGCACTGCATTTGAAAGTGCCGGCACTACACTGGCAAAACAGAAGAGTGCTTTAGAGAGCCGTAATCACAGGAGAGCACTCCGCCTCATTGGGAAACAGACAGGAAGCCACGGGTACCGATCGACCACGTATGTGCATACCTGCTCTACCCCAAGGAGTGCGAGGGACCACTCATACTACAAGCGGAGGCACCAGAGCACAAAAAACTTGACAAACAAGACACAACAGTGCTGAAAAGCATTTTATTCAAGCGCCTGAAAAAAATTGTCGTTTGTTAGTGAAAAGTCAATTTTTTCTATTTTTATTTCAATAAACAGTATTATGCTAAGTATCTTCTATCTTTTCTGACCAAGATGCAGTAGTTCTCTGTGCAAGCAGCAAGTGTACCAGCCACATTGGAAAGATCATCACTTGAGCTAAGCTAAGTGCAATGTAAGACTTTATGATTGTACTGTTACACTAGAGTTGCTAGTGTCTGTTTTCTCCTTTTCTAAAAAACCTGCCCAGTCCACACGGCAGAGACATCTACGTTCACCATTTTATTTACCTTTTGGGAGGGATGTGGAAATCCCTTCTCCTAAGGCGTTATCAGCAGGACTAGAAACTGGTTTTGAAAACTCCACATTTTGAGCTGTTTGTACATATCATTTTATTCAATATCTGTATCTGATCTACTTTGTATTTCAGTTGTCATATTTTACCTATTTTTCTTTTTGATATATTGGCGCTTTCTTATTTTCCTCTCTTTTTTATAACTGTTATTTAACCACTTCATTACCTTAGTAGTTAGCCGCTAAGGTAATGAAGCTGCCTGTAAATGTATTTTTATTACATAGGATTGAAGCCGGGGGTCTCCGGAGCTGGTATTATTGTGTGTCAGCTCCGGAGACACCCGGCTTCAATCTGATGCAGGTGGCGAGATGAGAACCTGCGAGTTGCTTATGAATTGGAGCCGCGATGTGACTCTTCTGAGGTCCCGCATGGTTTGTCTTTTCGGGAGCGCTACCGATCAGGGAGAAGCACTATCTCTGTGAGTTTTGCATGTCATACAAGCTTTCTGAATAGCTACACTTGCAATCTTCTTCGGGAAGTGCTCAAAATGATTGATATGTCACTTATCAAAGCTACTAGAATGGGCCCCTAGCTATTGATTAGCAGTTTTATAGGGTTTGAGATGTGAGGTCATATTCAGTACTAATAAACATTCTAACGTGCTCACATAAATGGGAGGTGTGACAGAGTCACTGACTCAGTAGGCTGGAATAGTGAATGGAGAGACGCTGCAGCCAGTTCACAGAGTGTTAATCTCCTCAGACAGAAAGAGGCACACCTGCAGCCTAATTAAGCAGGAGGCCTGAGAGACTGCAGATTTAAAAGCAAGAAGTGACACACACACAAAGTGAGCTTGTTTTTCCACGTGAGGGTGAAGAGAACTCTCCCGGCTAGGAAGCCGTAGCTGCTGCTGCTCTGGTCCCCCAGTCCTGCGAGGAGCTTTGCTGCTGGGACCAGCTGGGACCCCAACCCAGGATAAAGATAAACATTGCTGCGAGGCTGGACACAGCCTGCTCCCCGGAACCGTGTTCCTGTTTGCTACTGGAGCTGCAACAGATAAGATTTTATTATTACACTTATTGGTTATACTTTGTGTTGCATATGTTTTGGGCATAACCAGATTAGCTTGCTGTCCTGTTAGAAAGGGCTCAAGAAGTGAGTTAGTTTCCCTAATGGGAATAGGCTTTAATTTCTAGTAAGTATTTTTTTAAAGGGACAGTGCACCCGTACTTTATTTTGGATGTGGCTAATAAACCACTATAGTTGAACGTTTCCCATCGTGTCTAGCGTCTTACTGACCCCGCCGCGAGGCCGTCCTGCCACAAGTGGTGTCAGAAGTGGGATGCTATGCCTCTGGGGGTCAGTAGATGAAGATGTGTTGAGACACTGAACTCAAGCGAAAAAAAAAAAATATTTTTTGCTGAAGCATGGAAGTTACAGCTAGCAAGCGCTGAGTGTAAATTTTGCCCCGTCGGGTATGAAAGGATTGCTGTGTAAAGCTAATGCCTATTGCTGAAGTGAGTGAATTTGCAGCTAGCAAGTGCTGTGAGGTAAAGTTTGCCCTGTCTGGTAAAAAAGAAAGTGAAAATGGATTTTTGCAAAGAAGTTGCCCTAAGAAGAACCCAGAAGGTTCAAATATTGTAAAGCAAGAACAACTTACGTGTGTTGTCCAAAGTCTGCCTCGTCGGGTGTGAAAAAAAAAACGGGGTTTTAAAATGGCCGCCGTCAAGTGTAAGTTTTGCAATGTACATAACCATACGAAACAGTGTCCCTTCAGGCCATATATGATTATGATGATCACGCATATGTGGCCCCGAGAAGAGAGACGTACCCGCAGATGAAAGCTGCAAAAGTTACCAGTGTGTGTGTGCCCAGTACCACTGATGTCTCTGAACTAATAAAACAAAGAGAAAGAAGAAAAATATTTTTCAAGTCACTGAGGATGTGACCGAACCACTTGAGCCTGCGATATCAGGACAACAGGCGTCAGCAAGCCACCGAGATGTGCTGCAGACCGGAGTGATGGGCAGAATTGTCACAGGAACGGTGGCAAAGGAAAAGGAGGAGCAAAGGGAAGCTGAATCCTTGATCCAGGTAAAAGAGGCCTTAAATTCTGCACTCCAAACTGTCCACCGTGATTATGATGTCTTGCAGGAACAATTGAATAGGGAGCGAGAAGCGAACGCCGAGGTACAGAGGTGTATACTCCCAGCTATACTTGAGTATGAGGCGTTAAAGAAAACAGAGCGTCTCTAACGGAGTGAGTTGGAGGAGCTGACGACAAGTTTGGATAAGGCCAACACCGCAATTGGTACCATGGAATCACAGAGAACAAGTCCTGACTGGAGACTATGCTATCAGATGTCCCAGAGAGATGTACAAAACTTCATCAAAGACTTAGAAGTTTCTCACCAGGAAGCTTGCGCGCTCAAAAGAGACCTGGAGCTCTCACGCCAGGAGGGCCACTGTCTAACTACAGAGCTGGGTACTTTGAAGAAAGCCAATGAGATGGTTCTAAGGGATATAGAGACTGTGAAAATGGAGAATATAAACCTGAAGGAAGAGGTTTTAAACCTGACTGGTCAGGTCAGTGATGGGACTGAGTAGCTTCACCAAGCGCAGAAAGTGAAGACGCAATTGGCGCAAGAAAAATTAGAAGTACAGGCTGCTCTGCAGAATGCAGAGAAAATGCTGGAAAAAGAATGCCTCGCCCTGGAGCAGCTGAAGATCACGTTGAGCGCCACAAGAGCATCGCTGGAGGCGGAGCTTAGAAGCCAGATGACTCTGTGTGAGAGGGAACATGAGAAGGTCCAAAGACTAAAGCAAGAGCTGGAGAAGCAGAGAGGCAGTGCCATCCCAATGAGTCAGTATACCAAGGAGAAAGAGGCCTGGGAAACAGAAGCAGCTGCGATCCTAGCAACAAGAACTGCAGAGCTCAAAAAGATGAAGGAGGCGTTGATTCAAACCCAGAGTAAGCACCGGGAAGAGGTGAATGCCCTGAGAGGGGACTGGCAGCTTCAGATTGAAGAGTTGCAGATGCAGATGGCTGAGCGCGAGATGCAGCGTGCCAAGACGGAGGAGGTTTCCGTCCGTCAGGTGGCCTGCCTGATGTTGCACCATGAAACCAAGATGGCTGATATCCACAAGCGGCTGGACTACACGACCAATGAGGGGGCCCGGCTACAGCTGGAGCTAGACAAGGTCCGGGAGGAGCACCAGTTACTGCAGGTCCAGAATAAAGAAACAGAGACAGATTTAAGCCTTGCTTTGAGTCTGCTAGGAGATGTAGAATCGCGACTCAAATCTAAAGAAGATGAACTAGCAGCTGCATTGTGTGAAAGAAGAAAGGCAGAAGTACTGCTTCAAGACCTGAGGAATGACCTGGAGTCTGAGTGGGCTGGCCGCAAGATGGCGGAGAAACAAAAGTGTGACCTAGGCAAGGAGCTTGAGGCTCTGAAGACTACGTTGGACTCTACTGCTGACCAGCAGGAGGTTTCTCAGATGAAACTGGAGGAAAACCTTACAACCCCAAAACAGACATTTGGGTCACTGAAGCAGTCCAAGGAAAAGGTGGCGGTAGAGATAAAGCAAGGGAGACGCACCAGGAAGTGTGCCCATGATCGTAAGAGGCGAAAGACCACACAGATTGTCCAGCGACTCTCTCAACAGAGTAAGTAAAAAGTCAAGACAGGCCCAAGCCTATGAGTCTGCTGATGGTAAAAGAGAGGTGCCATGGGGTGTACTTCAGGTTAATAAGAATCCTGACCAAGTTGAAGGACTAAAGATAAATATTGTGGAACCCAACACGGAAGGTACGCTGATGGAGAAAGGTCCAAAAGCCATCACCGCTAAAACAGAGTTGCTGTCATCACAAGAGAAGGCCAAACAGTCACTGGCGAGTGTACGCAATGAGCTGACCGAGGTCAAGGCTCTTCTACAGGGTGAAGGAGTCTCTGAACACAAGGAGATAGTGAGTTACCAGTCCTCAGGCCCAGATGGCCTGGTAATTACCCCAAAAAGAAAATGCCTAAATTGGAAGGCAAGAAAAAAAAAGGGGGAGGGAAGGGCCGACGTCAAACATTTTCGCCAAAGATGCTGGTGCACGGGAATGGTGCACGGGCCGCTCCACAGGACAATGTTTCGCTGGAAAGAGGGATATGTGACAGAGTCACTGACTCAGTAGGCTGGAATAGTGAATGGAGAGACGCTGCAGCCAGTTCAGAGTTGGTGAAAACAAAAATTGTGAACTAGCGCTAAAGTGTGATACACAGTGTGATAATATAAAAAACTTTAAATAAAGTATGGCTGCCCGGTGATACTGCCAGTACTTACAATAATACAGAAATGGTGAAAACAAAAATTGTGAACTAGCGCTAAAGTGTGATACACAGTGTGATAATATAAAAAACTTTAAATAAAGTATGGCTGCCCGGTGATACTGGGAGGAGTCAGATTATAGATGAAAAGTGCTGCATGTGGAAGGTGTGAGGAGCTTCTTCAGATAGATGTCCACTCTCCGAAATCCAAGTGAGCCGGAAGCACAGGAACCAATCCACAGCCCCTGAGGAAGGAGAGTTACATCTACGAAACGCGTAGGGCTAGTGGCACTGCCACTATTTGACTGAATTTGGACGTTTTAAGGTCATTTGGCTTTGGAGCCCAACTTTCCCTTCAGCCTGCCAGCTGTTCCTTTAAGGCAACAGGCACTATCGCGCGCGGGCGCGCAGAGACTTCCTGTTGCTCCGGAGGAGGAAGTGAGGCGTGTGTCTACATGCGGTGCAGAGCTGTGGACCCCGCACACCAGCCTCCACGGCCGGAGCTGTTCCGGTTACCATTGTAAGGACTGACTGGAGTCTGAACCGCAGTGGAGCAGAGACATCACCCGCCAGGGAGACCATCTGTATCTAGGACTTGTTCCTACCATGCGAGTTTAAACCTTGCTATATGTAAGTAGGGCTCCAATTTTTGTGCTCCGGATGACCTGCAGTTCTTTGCATTTGCCATTGTCTGTCTTGGCATAGTTCTTTTTAATAAATAGTTGTTTTAAATGTCGCTAGGATTCTTAACTGTCTGTGTGTATTAGTGCAGTACTGTTTACCCTACAGTGTTGCGCTATGATCTTTGTTTGTTTGTGTTTCTTTCTTTGCATGGTCTGTCAAGCAAGTGTGCGGATCCCTTGAGGAGTACAGGACATTCCACTGACAATTTGGCGCCAGGTTTTTCTTTATTTTTAGCCAGTTCAGAGTGTTAATCTCCTCAGACAGAAAGAAGCACACCTGCAGCCTAATTAAGCCTTTTGGTGAAACGCGTAGGAGGAGGAGCAATAGGGTAATTGCTTGCCAACAGTGCGTTTGAGAGGAGCGGACAATACCACTTGCTGGGCTGTCTATATGGTCATTGGTAACCATCAGGAGGAGGAGCGCTGAGAGACGGAGCCCAGAGACTACCGGGAAGGGTCTGTGCGTCACAGCCGGAAGTGACATCAGACCCGGACACCCGGAGGGCTGCGTGTTATCGCGAGTTGCAGCACATTCAAACTGTGTGCACCGGAGCGTTTTTTTGTGACCTGAGGGACAACAGGACCGTCAAGGATCTGCAGTATCTAAGGGTGAGCATTTCCAATACTGTCTCAACCCTGGGGTACCCCTCTTCACTAATACCTGCCCAGGCAGTGCACAACCTACAGGATTAAGACTATCTATCGGGTTACTCCCGTTTTCAAACCCCTGGACACCGACCAAGTGTTACCGTACATCCAATCCATCTGCACTATTTTTAACTACTATTCATGTATTGATTTTCCATCACTGTTGTCCTAGAGGGATTTCCTTGGGACAAGTTTATTTAATAAAGTACATTAGTTTAATCACAACCCCCACTGTCTGCGCTTCTCATTTTTTTCTTTTTGTAATTAAGCAGGAGGCCTGAGAGACTGCAGGTGTAAAAGCAGGAAGTGACACACACACAAAGTGAGCTTGTTTTTCCACATGAGGGTGGAGAGAACTCTCCCAGCTAGGAAGCCGTAGCTGCTGCTGCTCTGGTCCCCCAGTCCTGCAAGGAGCGTTGCTGCTGGGACCAGCTGAGACCCCAACCCAGGATAAAGATAAACATTGCTGCGAGGCTGGACACAGCCTGCTCCCCGGAACCGTGTTCCTGTTTGCAACTGGAGCTGCAACAGATAAGACTTTATTATTACACTTATTGGTTATACTTTGTGTTGCATATGTTTTGGGCATAACCAGATTAGCTTGCTGTCCTGTTAGTAAGGGCTCAAGAAGTGAGTTAGTTTCCTTAACGGGAATAGGCTTTAATTTCTAGGAAGTATTTTTTTAAAGGGACAGTGCACCCGTACTTTATTTTGGATGTGGCTAATAAACCACTATAGTTGAATGTTTCCCATCGTGTCTAGCGTCCTACTGACCCCGCCGCGAGGCCGTCCTGCCACAGAGGTTTTATGAAATACTGTCAGGATGGTGTAAATGTCGCTGGAGGGTTGATTTCCATGCAGTAGCCTTTCATAAATCATGTTAATTTAGGCCCATATTTACAAAGCAGTATTCTGCCATATCGGAAATCTTCTAGGATTGTAACGTGTCCTACAGAGTTGTACAAAGCTTTAGCATTTTTAATTAAAACTGATTCCTGGCAAGCCAGGCTAAAAGATACTCAGAGAAAAACAGATACTTGGGAAATATGAAAATATATTTAAATGATTAAAATTTGCATATTTCCCAGGTATCTCAGCTGTGTTGAGTTTTAATCACAGGTATCTCACTACGTATTGTATAAAAGGACATTGACTTAATACAATTAATGCATGATGAATCTCTCACAACCTCTGCGGTGAATAAGAAAGGGACAATTCCATATGGTTTGTGACCTTGGGGAAATGCTCTAGTGTCTTAAGACAAAGGAATGCTTAGTAAATATGATGTAAGATTATTGGTTATTAAGCCTCCCTTTCCTCGCAAGCCAAAAAATACCCAATATGTTCATAGTCTAACATGTGAGTATTTAATTTGCTTTGCATTTCCCAGAACTCTTAATGATATACCCTGTGTATCTAAGAGCTTTCTTTGCAAACTCCTCATCATAGGCCAGCATGGAAAACTTGTGTTGGTCAATCATGAAATATGAAATGTTGAAAAACACAAACAGGATCAGATGCCCTCCCACCTTCAGAAACTGTGACATTTTTTCTCAGGTTACTGAGATAACTGTCATGATCTTTGCTAACAGCTTCCAAGTACCACAAGCTGATCAGGCCGTCTGCTTGTGGCACCATAACAGGGTCCAATGGGTTGGCTTTGGTGAAATCACATTTCACAACATGTTTGACTGCTCTTCTTACTTTTTCTTCTTTGTCCTCCCATCCCTCACTGAAAAACAATGAATTATTTCTTCAGATAATTATGTAAAACATGTACATTGCAGGATGACGTCTCTAGCACTTATCCACTTTTACATGTTTATTGCGTCTGTTTGCAACCTGATGCCAACTTATGTGGGAACACTGTACAATGGGGAAGGCACTTTATGTGTAGAGACTTGCAAGCTAAAACAGACCATACAGCTTCAGTATATTTCACTAAGCAGCGCACTTTTGCACCCGAATGGGAATTTTTGGATCAGCTGTTATAAATTGAAGCCAAACGCGGGATTCACTAACAAGTTAAGCGCATTGTGGTGCATGAGTCCAAAAATATGCCCGATCGCGCAAGCTGTTTTTTCTCCTTGTAAAGCATGTAGCTGATAGAAAAAAAAAGCCGCCTGTAAGAATTGCATGGAGACGCTGCGTCTCAATGCGTGGCTCTTACAGGCGATCGTACATTAAAAATATACATTTTAATAATAGTGTACATGTGTAGGGGGTCTCCTGAGTGTGAACCGCATTGCTTTCAGTCTTAGGGACCCCGTACTTCATGAGATACAGGCCCCGTTATGGAGTGCCGGTATTCCCTGTGCTTTTACAGCTCCCGCGTCACGTGACCAGGTGATTTAAATCCTGCATGTGGATACCGGCACCTCATAACGGGGCCTGTATCTCATGAAGTTGAGGGTCCCTGAGGCTGAAAACAATGCGGTTCAGCTCAGGAGACCCCCTGCTCATCTACACTAGTATCAAAACACACATCACAATAAAAAATAATTCATTACCGTAACGGCTATCCGCTATGGTAATGAAGGTTCTTTAATATACTTTTTATTAATATTGTGCAGGAGCAGGGTGTCTCCTGAGTTTGAACCACATTGATTTCAGCCTCGGGAACCCCCTGCTCCTTGAGTTACAGGCCCAGATATGGGGTGCCGGTAATGCCTCCATTATTTACATGTCACATGTCACGCGACTTGGACGCTTTAAAAATGTCGGCGACACTGGCATCCGATGCCCCATACCGAGGTCTGTAACTCAGGAAGAAGGGGGTCCTTGAGCCAGAAATCAAAGCGGTTCAGCTCAGGAGACCGCCTGCTCCCGCACAATATTAAAAAATTTACATTAAAGCAGCTTCATTAACTTTGCCGCTATCCGCTAAGGCAAAGAAGGGTTTAAGGCACAATTGCATGTTTATTGGGGAGAATTGCCCCCAATAAACTTTGCAATACACAACATACCCATCCCCTGTGCCCCAACAACCCTTATACCTTCTAAAATACATAAAAGATCTCATTCTTTTTTTTTTATGCACAGGATTTAAACTATAGGCCGGCGGTGGCCCTCGGGTGTTCCCCGCAGGGGCCTGGGGGTCCCTGCTTGCCTGCGGTACCAATCCTGTGCCCCACCCCCACAAAAAAAACATACTTTAAATAAATACACCACCCTCCCGCCCCCACCCCCTAACACATACAGTACAATAATGGGCAAAATGACTATAATTCAAATTTGGATAATAATGCATTTGCCCATTTAAAATACAACATTAAGCAGAATAAATAAAGTAAATAAATCTTGCACTCACCCCTGCCAGGCTACCAGGTTGAAGGCCATCCTCATCCTCATCACCGTCCTTGTCCTCTGTTGCCACAAACAATACAGTACATAAAAAAGACAATCTAATGTCCCCTAACCCTTAATCACGTAGCGGTTAGTAACCACTATAGTAATTAAGGGGTTAAACCACTCTCTGACACTACCCATATAGGAGGCCTAACCACCCTCCTCAGGCAACTACCCCCACCCTTCACCCATTCATTGGTACAGTGGGTACATCATCCTCATTTAATATGGGCATCATTTACCACTATATAAAAAAATGGCGAAGGAATAAAAAACAGGCCCAAATAAAAAAACATTATATAGCTAAATAAAACACAGCACATAGAAAAATACAACTCAGCACATAGCAAAATAAAAGACATCACATTCACATTGCCAATTAAATAGATAACAAATGCCAATTAAACAATTGAATGGCACAGTGGGTACATCATGGCCATATAATATGGGCATCGTGTAACACTATGCCAGTCAATGGTGAAGCAAAAAAAAAAAATCTATCACAAACAAGATCCAATGCAATCCAAACAATGAGAAACTAAAAACAAAAAAAGAAGTAAACAGAACTAAATTACCACCAATCAATTAATCTAATCAAAAATTAATAACACAATTAACAATTCAAACACCAAAACCAAATCATTAATAAATAAATGAAATTAAACACCAGACAAAATCTAACTACCAAAAAGAAGCCACTATTAAAAAGAAAGCACCCCCTTGAAATAAACTACTGTATTTAAAACACCACTAAAAATAACATCTTACTAAATAAAACTCAAAATTTAATAGCCCTAACATTTCTAAACCAAGAAGCAAAATACATGTAAAATACATAAAAACAAGCATTAGCAAAAACAACCATTGCTTGTCCCCTGCATGTATGTATGTCTATCAGGAGATATACATAAATACAGTGGGAATCAAAAAAATGCAATCACAATAAAAAAATAAAAAACAATCGTAATAGAAAAATAACATACATTCTATGTTTTTCCTTAACTTTAGATGTCTTCATCCTCCAATTACTGGGGACACCGCAAGCTCTCGAACCAATCCACAAACTCAAACAGCAACAGGCCACAGCTACAAAAAAGCCAAAGTCATTTTCTTCTTTCTTCATCTGTAATTTGCAATCCAATTTCAGGGTCTTTGGGGGTCTTCTTCTTCATCTATATCTTCTTCCATCTTCGGTAGTCAAGCCCTGATAGTCCTATTGGAGGAGGAAGTCCTCCCTCCTTGGCTTCTTGCCATCAAATGAGGCTGCATAGGCTTCTATAGGCCTATGACGTCACATTTTTGACAAATGGTTCACACGGCTGTGATTGGCCAGTGAAAACCATGTGCCATGTCTTTTTTTTTTATGGTGACGTCATGTCAAGGAAAAGAAGCCAGCCAATCAGAATGGCTGTGCTTCCTTTCCCTTTAACATGACGTCATCAAAAGCAACATGACTGCCCTCACATGGTACTTGAGCCAATCAGATTGTGAAAACTATATCCCCACTCTGATTGGTTGTTGTACACCATGTGACAGAGTATTTTGGGGAAAGGATGTGACCTCATCCAAAGGGAGTCACATCAACAACCAATCAGAGTGGGGATTTAGTTCCAACAATCAGATTGGCTCAAGTACCATGTGACGACATCCATGTTACTTTTGATGACGTCATGTTAAAGGGAAAGGAATCACAGCCATTCTGATTGGCTGGCTTCATTTCCTTGACATGATATCGCCAAAAAAAAAAAAGACAAGGCACATGGTTTTCACTGTACAATCACAGACGTGTGAACCATTTGTCGAAAATGTGATGTCATAGGCATAGGCAGCCTCATTTGATGGCAGGAAGCCGAGGAGGGAGGACCTCCTCCTCCTATAGGACTACAAGGATGTGCCTACCGAAGATGAAAGAAGATAAAGATGAAGAAGAAGACCACCGAAGACCCTGAAATTGGATTACAAATTACAGATGAAGAAAAGGACCTTGGATTTGTTTTACCTGTAGCCTGTTGCTGTTTAGGTTTGTGGATTGGTTCGAGAGCTTGCAGTGTCTCCAGGAATCAGAGGGTGAAGACATCTAAAGTTAAGGAAAAACATAGAATGTATGTTATTTTTCTTTACAGGATTTTTATTTTATTTTTTATTGTGATTGCATTTGTTTTGATGCCCACTGTATTTATGTATGTCTCCTGATAGACAGACATACATACATACATACATACATACATACATACATACATACATACAGTACATACATACATACATACATACAGGGGACAAGCAATGGCTGCTTTGCTAATGCTTGTTTTTATTTATTTTACATGTATTTTGCTTCTTGGTTTAGAAATGTTTGGGCTATTTATTTTGAGTTTTTTTTTAGTAAGGTTATTTTTAGTGGTGTTTTAAATAGTTTATTTCGGGGGGTGCTTGATTTTTAATAGTGGCTTCTTTTTGGTAGTTAGATTTTGTCTGGTGGTGTTTACTTTTTGCTTTCATTTATTTATTAATGGTTTGGTTTTGGTGTTTGAATTGTTAATTGTGTTATTCATTTTTTTATTATATTAATTGATTGGTGGTAATTTAGATCTGTTGACATCTTTATTTGTTTTTAGTTTCTCATTGTTTGGATTGCAATGGATCTTGTTTGTGATATTTATTTTTTACTTCACCATTGACTGGCATAGTGTTACACGATGCCCATATTTTACAGGCATGATATACCCACTGTGCCATTCAATTGTTTCATTGGCATTTGTTATCTACTTAATTTGTTATGTGCTGTGTTGTATTTTGCTATGTGCTGTGTTTTATTTAGCTATGTAATGTTTTTTATTCGGGCCTGTTTTTTTATTCATTCAACATTTTTTGATATAGTGTTAAATCATGCCCATATTATATTAGTATGATAATGATGACTGTACCAATGAATGGGTGAAGGGTGGGGGTTAGCTGCCTGGGGAGGGTAGTTAGGCCTGCGGGATGGGTAGAGGTGGTTTAACCCTGTAATTACTATTGCGGGTTACTAACTGCTAAGGTGATTTAGAGGTTAGGGGACATTAGATTATCTTTTTTTTATGTACTGTATTATTTGTGACAATGGAGGACATGGACGGTGATGAGGATGAGGACGGCCTTCATCGTGGCAGCCTGGCAGGGGTGAATGTAAGATTTATTTACTTTAGTTATGCTGCTTAATATTAGTATTAGTATTTTAAATGGACAAATGTACTATTATCCATATTTGGATTATAGTAATTTTGCCCATTATTGAACTGTATGTGTTAGGGGGCGGTGGGGTGTACTTATTTAAACTTATTTGTATTTTTTTGGGGTCACACGATTGGTACCGCAGGCCACGGACACCCCCCGGACACCTGCGGGGATCACACGAGGGCCACGGACACCCGCGGGGATCACACGGGGACACCCGCCGGCCTGTTATACAAATGGTGTGCCTGAAAAAAGGTAAACAATGCTTTTTTGACTGTCTCCAGTTCTTTTGCGCCAGCCTTTAGCTGATTGGGGAGTAGGAATGTGACGTAACAGACCTCTCCAGAAGTTTGTTCCATTCTGTCAGGCCCAGTGGGACATGAACCTGTGACCTCTACTGTTCATGGTCCACTATCTCAGTGTATGTTTGAGCTGCTGCTAATACTACTACTTCTGCTCTGAAAGCCTATTGAATTTCAGACTCATTGATACACCCCTGACTTTCTATACAGTATAAACAAGCTCCTACAATTTGCCTTTGTATCCAGCAGTCCTGTGTTATCCATATGACCTGTCTGACCCCAGCCTTTTGCCCTAATTCCTGATTTCTGCCTGCCCTGACCCCAGTTTGTTTGACTACGCTATTGATCTTACCCTGAAACTGGTCCGCCCAGCCCCTGTCTATGGTCATGATCCAGACACAGTCCAGTCCTGCCCAGTCCTGCCCATTCCAGCCATTGGGATCCACTCTCAATCTTGAACCCATTATCATTGGTGCCTAGTACCTAGCCTATATTAGGCTGAAACAGTGGCTTGGGCTGAAGGAGCAGCTCAGTGAGTAAAGACACTGACTCTGGCACTGAGTTTGAAGCAGGAGAACCTGGATCAATTCCTGGTGTCGGCTCCTTGTAACCTTGGGCAAGTCACTTGATCTCACTGTGCCTCAGGCACCAACAAATAGATTATAAGCTCTATGGGGCAGGGACTGTGTCTGAAAAACTTCTCTGTAAAGCACTACATAAAACTAGCAGCGCTACACAAAAACAACAACAAAAATACTCCCACTACCCTGATACAGTGCTCTAATCCAGTTTCCAAAAACTACACTGGCTGGGACTCACAAGGATCTGATACCGGGTATGAGATTTTAGGGAATCTCCCTCTATAAAATTTTATAATAAAACATACAAAAATGGGATGATGTCATCAGGTAAAAACCTCAACTGTGTTATGTTTCTATATTTTACTCACTTACAGAATGTGTGATTTTTCTCATAGCCACACATAACAGATAAACTCTGTTATATCAGGGCAAATATAGTTATGATACCTAAATTAGTAACGTACATTATTTCCCCTGTGTTTAATGCATATCACAAAGGTAATTATACGCAAATACAATGACCGTGGTTTAACTCCTTAGCATAGGCTTAACATTATGGACAGGGAATAGTTCCGTGGGCGCCTATAAAATTTTACCATTAAATTAGCACAGCCTTGCATAATTTACAAATAACATGGCTCCCGTAACGCCTATCTTAGGTAATAAAAGATGATGTTACTCCCATCCTGACCCTGACCCTGAAATATGGGTTGTGCTGGAGAATGAGAGCCAGAGTCCTATTTTATTTTGTGAAGATTATTTAATATTCTGTCACTACCTGAAACAGCCGAGACACAGCACAGAGTGTGTAACACCTCCACTAATTAGGGTCTAATTAATTCCCACAATTTTCTTTCCTGCAAGTATTGGTTCCATTCCACCTCATGGGGGATTGACCCATTGGGATAAGGGACACAATATAAGATATCTTATAGTGTTTTTCAGTGTTTTGATCTACTATATGACATTTCCTTCTTAGACAGAAACATTAGTCCAATAAAATGCTTATTTTAAATGGTTGTAGATCATATTTATATTGGGGAATACAGTAATTGATATAATTAAAATAATCTTATTTTAATAATACACATACCTGGAGTGAATATTTTAAATAGTTCACGTAAAGGACAGTGCAATATTTCCTCTTTAGAATCAGTCCTTTCAGCACTAACAAGTGCTTCTATAAGATTTTTAGGATCAAACTCCTCATCATGATAGTCTTTATGGGGTGTGGATGCCATTATGAGTCTCCTCACACTTATAGATATCTCTGAGCTGCAGATGTAACTGAGTGATGCCCAATACCTGGTTGAGATGAAAAATATAATTGTCAAAGTTTGCAGAGAACCTGCTGTAGTTCAAAGTTCCCGTAGTGGGTTGGGTCTGAAGAAATGTAGATTTGTAGTAGGTTGTGAAAACTTTTTGGGAGCTAATATTTAAGTTGTTTAAATTGAATTATTCAATTTAATTTATAAAGATCCCTAATATTGGTCCCAAGGTATCACAATCTAGAATGAAATCACAGATAATCTATTACAGCTATTAAATAAAAATTAGCAGGTTGACCACTGTGCATTGTGAGAATATTTTGGTGACACGCAATACTTATATTATTTTAAGCCCTACACGTCCCCCAGCAGCGGCTCTCCGAGTCCAGCCGCAACCTGCTTCTTACCTTCCACCACTGGCATCCATCCCCCTCCACCGGCATCCACTTCCCCCCCCCGAGGCCCCCACACCTACCGGCCCTCCGCGCCCACCCTCCACGGCATAATCAGTTTTGGGCCTAGCCCACGCGGCCCTCCGAGTCCCAGCCTGTTCCTCACCCACCCCCCCTACCGGCATCCACACCACTCCCCCCCTCCTCCCGACATCTCCCCTCCTCCCGACACCCCCCTCCTCCCGACACCCCCCCCTCCTCCTGATGCCAGCTCCGCTCCGATCTCAGCAGCCGACACCAAAGGTAGGGAGGGGGAGTGGGAGGTGTGGTGTGAGTGTGGTGGGCTGTGCAGTGTAGTGTGCTGTGTGTGCTGTGAGTGCTGTGTGCTGTGAGTGCTGTGTGCTGTGAGAGTGTTCTGTGAGTGCTGTGAGTGCTGTGTGCTGTGAGTGCTGTGTGCTGTGAGAGTGTGCTGTGTGCTGTGTGGTGTGAGAGTGTGCTGTGAGCAGTGTGCAGTGAGTGCTGGGAGTGTGTGCAGTGTGTGCAGTGTGCAGTGAGAGTGTGTGCAGTGTGTGCAGTGAGTGTGTGCAGTGAGAGTGTGTGCAGTGTGTGCAGTGAGTGCTGGGAGTGTGTGCAGTGTGCAGTGTGTGCAGTGTTTGCAGTGAGCGTGTGTGCTGTGAGAGTGAGCTGTGTGCAGTGTGCAGTGTGTGCAGTGTGCAGTGAGAGTGTGTGCAGTGAGAGTGTGTGCAGTGTGTGCAGTGAGTGCTTGGAGTGTGTGCAGTGTGCAGTGTGCAGTTTGCAGTGTGTGCAGTGGGAGTGTGTGCAGTGGGAGTGTGTGCAGTGAGTGCTGGGAGTGTGTGCAGTGTGCAGTGTGCAGTGCAGCATGTGCTGGGAGTGTGTGCAGTGAGAGTGTGTGCAATGATAGTGTGTGCAGTGAGTGCTGGGAGTGTGTGCAGTGTGCAGTGAGAGTGTGTGCAGTGAGTGCTGGGAGTGTGTGCAGTGTGCAGTGAGAGTGTGTGCAGTGAGAGTGTGTGCAGTGAGAGTGTGTGCAGTGAGACTGTGCAGTGAGTGTGTGCAGTGAGAGTGTGTGCAGTGAGAGTGTGTGCAGTGTGCAGTGTGCAGTGTGCAGTGTGCAAAAAAAATGTTTAAAATGTTTTTTTTTAAACGGGAGCCACGTGAAAACCGCGATACATGCGGATTCGCGTTATAACGGGTCGCGCTATAACGGGGTTAAGCTGTATATATATATATATATATATAATTTATATCTAGCTTATGAAGGGGGCTGGGGATATTGGGTGCCACACACTTTTTGGAGACAAAAATGTAAAGAAAATAAGATTATTAAATATTTCAATGATTAAAGGCTAACGTGAGACTTCCCATGACAAATACTTTGTGCTCTGTTACTTTACCAAACCTATCGTGTTCTTTACATGAACCAGAAACCAGGATTAAAGCAACAATCAAATATATTATACCTAAAAGCCAAGTGTTCAAAATGAAAGAAGCACAAAATGAATAATCATTAAAATATAAATCTCTAAAAGGAGAGTTATGATAAATTAATTTAAAGGAAGAGTGAGCAAAGCGAAAAATGGTAAATTATTTAGATAAGAAACCTCACAACAGACGAGTAACATACAAACATACAGTAAGAACAGTGACATTCCTTATTGGGATAAAACACACAGTAATACTGCAGATTAGGAAAACCACAGCAGAAGGTATGACACATGTTCGGTTATTTCTCTAAGGGAAACCCACAATGGAGCAGCATAACTTTCACTGGCTATTAGAGACACCTCATAGCTACGCACACTTACACGTAGTATACTTACCACTTTTACTGTCTTCTGGATTCCCGGGTTCTGTTTAGATCTGGTCCTTTGACTATAGGTTGCTTACCTCTTGATTTGTGAAATATTTTTTTTGTCTAAATTTCACTTGATTCCTATCTATTGAAGCACCTGCACATCCAGTTAGGTTATTATAGTGGCTGTTACAATATGGTAACAAGAGGGACGGTGGATATAATGTATTTAAGTAGGTTCCTGCTCAGTGGATGGATGACAGGACACAGAGTATAACAAACAAACATGTGATACATGATGTGTTTGTGAGATTATTTCAATAATTAATGTTATATTTGCCAAACATATTCAAGCTTCTGCTTCTGACAATCAGCTGATCGCTTACTCATTAAACCTTGGGATACTAGGGGATATTACTAAAATAATTAACCTTTCATTTTCCCTGCCCCCTCCTCACTCCCTGCTTCCTGGTGATAGATCAGATTCAGAGACTAATTATTGGAAGGTTTAGCTGGGCCAGATTTTTTTTAGGTAGATGAAGAATCTGCCAGATGTGAACCTGTAAATGCACTGAGTCTGCTAAGGAAATATCATACTGTATAAACACAATCCCACCGTGACCCTGAAATATGGGTTCTGCTAGAAAACAAGAGCTAACACATCAATTAATTTGGTTCTGATTATTTCCCTCAATTATCTTTCCTGCAAGTATTGGTTCTATTCAACCTCATAGCTGATCGCCCCATTGAGATAGGGGACACCTTATAAGATATCTTATAGTGTTTTTAAATGTTTTGACCCATGACATTTCCTTACATGAACAGACACATTGGTCCAATAAAATGCTAATTTTAAATGGTTTAAAATCATATATACATTTCTGCATAAATGATAATTTTCAAACACTATTTCAATAATACACATAAATTGAGTTAATATTGTTAAATAGTTGACGTAAAGGATAGTGCCACAGTTCCTCTTTAGTATCAGTCTTTTCAGCACTAACATATATTTTTAATGATTTGTAGGATCCAACTCCTTATCATGATAGTCTTTATGTGGTGTGGATGCCATTATGAGTCCCCTCACACTTATAGATATCTCTGAGCCACAGATGTAACTGAGTGTTGTCCAATACCTGGTTGAGATGAAAAATATAATTGTCTGTATACAAGTCTAGCCCCTCTTCCCCTCCCAATCGCAGATCGGGTCCCCTAAGGTGTTCTGGGGTCTGGCTAGGTGTCTCTGTGTTGTGCATACCTGCTGGCAACAGGAGGGCCTGGGGGATAACAGGAACAGGTTACTGAGGTGGATGCCTTCATTCTGGTTCAATAGTGCAGCGCCTCCATCTATAGTAAACACCAGGAATCCTGGTTGGAATACTTACTACAGAGTTTCCCCACAGGGATGAGAGATTCCAGTCTCACACAACGATTATCTTTAAAAGCAGCAGTCTCTTTATTCTCCAGGGCAGCAGCAGCAGCCGACAGGTACAGTGATGCACAGTCCACTAACTGTTCTCCCTTGTGATGGTCCTGCCTCCACTCTGGACCGAAGGCATCCAGAGTGGGGCTAGCTCTTCCCTCACCCCCTAAGCAGGGTGAGAGGTACTTGGTCCACCTCACTAACTAAAGTTAGATCAGCTCTACTCATGAGCTGATTGCTCCTCTCCTCCTAACTCACTATCACTACAGACAGAACACACTTGTCCACTAAATAGGAAATGCACTGCTCTTTTATGACATCAGCAGGCACCGCCCCTGTGTCTCTTGCCTTGACACAGGGTCAGGTGACCTACCTCCACCACTCAGGGTAAGTGCTTGAAGTGGGGGAAACCCTTGATAACACCTGGCAACCTGCTCTTACCAGGGATTATACCAGGAGGAGGATAGAACTATAGCCCCATTTCTTACCAGGGCTACACAAGTATACATACAGTACATGTCTGTAAAAGTTTGCAGAGAACCTGCTGTAGATCAAATTGTTGTAAGTTGTGAAACATTTTCAGGGACCAATATTTCGGTTGTTTATAGATTACATTATTTAAAGATCCCTAAAGTTGGTTCCATGAAGGTATCACGAACTACAAGGAATACACAGAGAATATATTACAGCTATTAAATAAACATTAGCAGGGTGACCACTGTTTGCTAACCACTGTTCATCGTGAGTGACAAGCAATACTCCATTTGATATTAGATTCAATTCACTTATGATATATGGGAATGTCTAGTGTGTCAAGAGGTGAACTAGTGTAAAATGTAGATTATTATGTCTCTTTCTTAATTAGGTTCTGTAAACTAACCTTGATTATCCTATAAGGATCTGGATAGATGGCTGGGAATAATAAATGCAGGCAACAAGGGCCTGGCAGATGTGAATCCGTTAAAGCACCAAGTCTGATAAGGAAGTATCATATAAAGACAATCCCTAATGCAACCAGATGCAAGGAAAAGGCCAACAGTATCTAACCAGTTTCATAAATGACCACAAGATGTCACTGTGACTCATAGTCAATCCTTTGTATACTTTTTAAACAAATAAAAATACAACTTGTGACCACATTGGCTTTGTTTTATACAGGTTTGAAACCCTGTCTTTCCCATTACTTCTTAGCATACAATCAGGGTTGCAGACAGATTTCACAGGGCAAATATAAAACAAAAATGGTGCTCGATAGCGCTCTAACAAACCCAGAAAGAAATAATTATAATACAATATAGAATAACTACTTAATGATGTGCAAATATGTGAAAAATTGTGAACAATTGTGAAAAATTGTGCCAAAATAACAACATACTGTATAAGGTGAACTAAATGTGCTTAATTGTGAATAAGAGGCTTAAAAAGACGCACTACAACCCTTGGATAGTGACTGTTTCACTTGTCTTGCAAAAACTGTTATTCCAAAAGAACCAGAGGAGCGTATCTTGCAGCCATAAAATGAAAAATAGAGAACATCACAGCAATGTTAAAACACAGTGAATAATGTGCAATGCTCACAAATGGCTACTCACATTAAAGCAACTAAAAACGTGTAGTCTTCCAACTTAACAGGGGTGGATGTTCCCAAATGGATATGCAGCAGCCACCAGCAAGCAGTCTCCAGGAAAGAAAGAAAGAAAAAGGCCATATAGTGTAGACGGTAATATATTGAAACAATAGGTATACAAATGGAGGCTTACACTTAAGACGGACAAAATAGGCGTGATAACGGGTACACAGTGAGTCGCGATCTCCTGGGTTCCTCGTTGTCCTCCGCTTCACCGGGACACTTCCGCATCCACGCCGGGGGCTTACGTCACTTCCGGTGCATCTGAGACCTCCGAACTCGATGGAGGAGGTGGATTCTTGGTGTTCCCTCTCTGGATACTGTCTTGACTGAACACTCTACGCGTATGCACACAACGGCGAAATGCATATTGAAGGGAAGCGGGACTACTCTACTGGGCAGAGCACCATGCCAGGAGAGCTACATACCCCAGCGGGACTGGAGAACGAATCGTGGGGATACCGGAGACGGTTTCTACCAGTGAAGAGTGCCTACCCTTGCGATCTTATTACACTTTACTGCGCATTGTCATACTGCTATTTTGTAAGTAGGATTCCAATTTTGTCTGTCACCGTGAGGAGAAGAGCTGTTTTTAACCATCTTTTTTTTAATAAATGTTATTTTGTTCATCTGACCTGCTTGCCAATCATTAGGAAACTCACCACTCCCTTCACTTGTTAAATCATTGCTAGTTTATCACAGTATTACGCTATGTATTCTTGTTCTCTTTTTTTTATCTTTTATGGGCTGATCACCTACTCATCTTCATTTGGATCCAAGTGACTTTGGACTTACATTATTGATCAATATGGACACCTAATCAAGGACTCTATCACTGGTATCATTTATTTGTTACACCAATTGATAGTTCATGATGTTTCTGATGCACACTTAATTTAATGTTTTTTGGCGCGTTTAGGTAATGTTTTTTCTTCTGTATATTATATCTGGCTAGGGTAGCCAGTTGTTACCTTGTTATTGGCAGCCTTCACATATTTTCACATCACTATTTTGTTTACATGTGGTTCGTTGTTATATATTATTTTTATATCTAATTATTATTGTTATATGTTCACCGAATTGTTACACTATTATTTTAGATTAGGGCAGCACTACACCTTTTTCTTTTGTAGGCCCATTACAGAGACCATCCTTCTAATGTCTAAATCGGATTCCAGCAAGTAAGAATTGGTCACCTGTTCTATGGACTCCTAAAGACATTGTGGAGCTCCCAGCCATCCTGGACTGGTGCACCAACCCTGCATCCCTTGTCAAAGGGGATCTTAGATCCAGTATTACCGGTCGGCACCACGTTATGTGAACATGGACTTTATAAATTGTTGTTGTATTTATATGTTCCACATGTATGTTAGATATAGTGGTATCTACCGATACCAGACGGGGAGTGTCCTGGAACAGGATTTTTTATTTCTGTGTATTTTTCCTGCTCTCAGGCTGACAGCCCTCCCCAGATAAGTTGCATGTTTTTTCCCTGCTCTGAAACAGCCAGTGCTGTGTATATTGCAACATTTTTGTTACAAGTAATCCACTTTTCACAACAATTAGCCAGTTGCCATGGCAACCTCCCTATGCTCATATATAAGATTGGTTTAGTCCTCTCCCCCTGCATTTATCTACATATTGTTATGCCCCTTAGCTTGTTCCTGTCTAACAGGAAAGAGTGCTTTCTTTTTTCTATCAGCAGACAAAGCGAGTAAAAGACACATCTTCCACTGCTGCATTAGGCTACGCTTATAGTGCTGGCGACGGCGACTTGGCGGTCAGGCGACGGTCACTGGAAAATCAAATAGAGATGACTTCCAGCGATCGCGACCAATCCTTCGCTCCATCACGTCATCGCGTTTACTATAAGCGCACGCAACGGCGGCAATGGATTTGTTTTGCCACGACGTCGCGTCGATGTCGCCAGCACTATAAGCGCAGCCTTAGAAAGGAAATCATTTTCACCTTCCCCTCAGAGAAGCGCTTCCACATAGCAGGACACCTTCCTCTTTTAAGGTTATTCTCCTCACAAGAGAAATGTGCTATCACTATCCACATACAAGAACTTTTATATTTCTGTTAACTCCTTCAATAAAGTTAAAGAAAATAGAAGGACTTTGTGTGCTTTAAAAGGGGACGAGTTAAGCTACATGGACTTACTCACATGCTACAAGTGAGCATGGGTCCAGAATAACCCCGCTCTCTCACGCCCCCTCCCCCCACACACAAAATATATACCAAAAAAAAACAACCCCAAAACATATATATATAAAAAAAAACAATACATATTGAAAAATCCCCCGACTCTCCTCAATACATATTAAAAATTCCCCCACTCCTCCCAATACATATAAAAAAGTCCCAATACATATAAACAAACCCAATGCATATTAAAAACAATGCATATATAAAAAGCCTCAATACATACTGTATAAAAAACAAATACATATAAATAAAAAAACTCAAATCATATATTTTAAAAATCCCCAATATGTATAAAAAGCCCTAACAGATATAAAAAACAAATACATATAAATAAAAAACCCAACGCATATAAAAAAACACAATGCATACTGTATATTAAAAGCCTCAATACATATAAAAATCCCCAATACATATAAAAAACCAACGCAAATATTAAAAGCCCTAACAATACATATAAAAAAAAAATAATACAGATAAAAAAACAATACATACTGTATATAAAATACCCAATACATATAACAAACGCCCCAATATATATATATTCCCCCTGAGGAAGGTCCCATTTTGGAGGACCGAAACGTTGGGTTTCTTGATGTACCACTATTTTCACCAATACACTTTGTGAAGTTTTCTACAATTGAGTGCTGTCTCTTGCTTTGCCAGACCTTGGAACGGTAACGTATGTCTATGTCTATGTCATATATATAAAAAAGTCTCAGTCAAAGACGAAACACGTAAGGACGCAAACGCAGCAACATTTCGTCATCAGTGAGACACCGGAAGTTGGCCAGACCGGATCTCTGCTGCCTGTGGCTGTCAGTGCGTGGAGCACACCACCTCCAGTCTGTCTCTTGGACTTTCAAGTAATAATGAGTTCACTCTCCGTCGGTGCAGCCCATCATTGAGTGAGGCAGATCTGGCAGTGACACTGCAGACTCCATTTGATGAAATCCATCTGGACATCTGCCAGCGACGGTGACAATATTCATTATATGCTTTACATTCTAACACTTTTGTGAGTGAGCTTTTTTCCCTTGATTTTAACATTAAATTGTGATACAGTATCACGCTATGGGCCGCGCTTTTTTCTTTCTTTCTTTTTAGGTATTTGGGCATGGTTTTCCCATAAGAAAGCAGCAGAAGCCTGGAACCGGATTGGACTTTTCCACGTGGGAATTTATAAAGGGACTGGCATCTCACTTTATTACTGGTTGTATATGACGCTGTTTTTTTATTCCTTTTTTATCTAAATATTTGTATAGTTTTTTTATGTAGAGATCCAAATATTAAGTTTATCTAAAACTGGTGTTTAGATATACATGTATATTATATCAGATAGAATTAGTATATGTATTTAGTTTAATATTAATACTGGCGCAGCTTGTATTTTATCTGTTATATACTGTATAATATACTGTAATATATATATATATATATATATATATATATATATATATATATATATATATATATATATATATATATATATATATATATATATATATATATATATGACAAACAGAAAAAGAAAGCAGCGCCTCTGCTTATGGTTATTCCAGTGTGTATGTATGAACTGACTGAAAATCGTATTAATCTACACAATATAAACTAATAATAGTGAATAACTAAAATAATCAATTCTAGCACAAATCTATATAAAACCTGTAAACCATAAAGGAATAATGCATTGAATAAATGACAACATATATAAAGAAAAGCAAAAAAGTGTGATAACCAGTCCTCAAAGATAAGTCCAATGATAATGTGGGTGCTGGTGTAGAGGGTCTCCGGCTGCTCTCAATATGGACAAACCACGTCCACAGGGAATCTAAAAGGAAAAAAGGAGGAGAGAGCGCACGCCCATAGCGTAAAATTGCAAATTTAATGAGGGGAAGGGGAGGAGGGGGTAAAAAATGCACTTACAAAAGTACAATAAAATCAAGCATTGCGTGATATAATCACCACCATCCGGTTAGTATTGCAACATCTTGGGGCAATCCCAGTCTTGCAGTATAAAGGATCGACGTCCCAGCAGGTATCCAGGGCAGGTGATGCTGTACAATGCTGTGTTAGAGTCCTGGAAAGTGGCTCCGTATGATTCAAGCCTCTGCAGCACTCGCGCATGGATCAATCTGCTCCAGCGCTCGGTGATGACGTCAGTGTCAATGCGTCCGACGTGATGACGCTCCCTGACACGTTTCATCACTCACGGGTAACTGCGTGCAGAGGGATGGAATCCTGTCCCGGAGGTAGCAGTGAGAACAGCGCAGTCACAGCATCGTCAGCTGATGATCTCTTCCCCGAACCTCCGCACCTTTGCCGGGGGGTGGGGGGAAACACACAACTGTCTGCAGCTCTGCCCAGGGGGGTGAGCCGCCGAGCACACCCACCCCACCTGTGAGTCTCCAAGCACCCCCCTTCCCGCCCCGTGTCCCTGTACGTCTGCAACTCTGCCGGGGGGTGGGGAACACACAACGTGTCTGCAGCGCCACGTTGGGGGTGAGCCACCGCGTACACCTGCCCCCCCTGTGAGATGCCAAGCACCACCCCCCCTCCCCATGTCCCGTACCTCCGCACCTCTGCCGGGAGGTGGGGGAAAGGGGAGGAACACACAGTGTGTCTGCAGCTCCACACAGGGTGGTGGGGGTGAAGAGATTCAGGAGAGAGGTGGAGCAAGACCACACATACATTCTAACTGACTGACACACACACACACTGAACGACACACACTGACTGACACACACACACGCACGCTGAGTGACTGACACACACACACTGATTGACTGACTAACACACGCAACAGCAATGCCTCTCGGCATCTCTCCCTGCAACTACTGGCAATATGGCTGAAAATTACATCTCGGGCAACGCCGGGTATATCAGCTAGTTGAAAAGGTTCAAACATGACTGTGAGAGGTTTGACTTGCTTTGCTAGTCCCATGCTTTGCTTAAAAGCTGTTTTACGGCGATGCATCAGCTTAAATGGGCTCCATGTGAATGGATATTCCAGGCGAAAGGTGACACATTGTGTGCTCATTTGCATGTCATTTCCCTGAATCCCTTGCTGCAGTGGGAGCACTGTATGCTAGGTGATAATGGTTGAAAGGCTGGGGTGCAGACCTGCCTGAGACATTTGAATGTGCTCACAAGGGATATTCTTTAATGGCTATATGCTAACGGTGGAGGTTGTTTGTTGCCTTTTTCACCCACCATAACTTAAAATGTTAGTAGATCCATGCATATGTTAGCATTTCATACCCTTTGTTAATTGCCATTATATGATCAAATCAACCACATATATTTTAAAGAATTACTGTTAAAGTATTAATTATTAACTAATTCATTACCCATTCATTGGCACTAACATTTGGGAGTATTCGAGAGCTTGTCCATCTTTGATATTTACCTCTTTTTGCTATATTATTTGTTATCACTAATCATGTTATAGTAATATGTTTTATAATTTTACTCACTGTGAACTTTTACTTGTGACTAACTTTTACTAACCCGTAATTTAATTTATTCATCATTTTTTATGTCAAATATAAACATTTCCTTACATTTTTTCACACCATCTCACGTTATCCTACCCATTGAGGTCGGCCTTGATTAGTGAAATTAAGAATGGCTCAATATTTCCTAAAAGAGATAATTTGTATTTAAAACAAATAACCCTTGCATGACACACTGGTGCCCAGCAGAGGGGATAGGGGCTAGTACAGTAAGGGAATCAAACACACTTGGGATAGATAAGGATTTCCTAAGTACGATAGAAAGCCAAACATCAAATCGTGTCTGAGGTTTTAAAGCAGATAAGAGAATGCGTAGACATGGTGGGACAAGTGATTCCTACAGCGTCTGGCGTCAAATGCTGTGTTTCTAGTAACACTTACAGATGTAGTAAGTCTTAATGTCTTCTGTGCCACTGCCACGTGCTGTCATGTGACCGTGGTGGTCGTGGCACTAAAGAATTAATGGTGCAGGGGGATACATGTATAAATACCTGTGTGTATACACACATGTATATATATATATATATATATATATATATATATATATATATATATATATATATATATATATGTATATATATATATATATATATATATATATATATATATATATATATATATATATATATATATATATATATATATATATATATATATACAAATGTAAATACAACTGTATGCTCATCTGCATGTCTTAGGCAGGTCTGCAACCCCGCCTTTCCCCATTATCACCCAGCACACAGCACTTCCACTGCAGCAAGGGATTCTGGGAAATGACATGCAAATGAGCACACAGTGCCACTTTTTGCTTCAAAAACCATTTTTAACATGGTTCCCTATAGGCTATATATATATATATATATATATATATATATATATATATGTATGTGCCTAACAGACGTGCTGCAAAGGTCAGGATCCTTAAAAAAAAAAGACTTTAATGTGGGAGTAAATCATATAGACTTTTATTACTGCTGTGAATCACCATGTACATGAACAGAACTCTGAAAATAAACATATACATACATGCATGGAGTGATAAAATGTAAAGCTACCTAAAGTCCCAATTTGCAGGGGACACTGCTGCTTTGGAGAGGTGTTTGCACTGCAGAGGCACAAATAGGTCTCTCTCTCACTCTCCCCGCCTGCCAGGGTTTGCCCACTGGGTAAAAGAAGCGTAAAGCAAAGACATTCAGCTAGCATTTTACTCCCACACCATGAAAGCTCCCGTCCCACTGGGAAATGATCCCCTAATGTAATGCTAATAGGCAGACTTACACCCAGACCTGCCATGTTAATCCCTGCTGCCTTCTGACCAACAATAACACAGCAGCACAATGGCTAATTTTCTAACAATATTTTAAGAGACTAAAGAGCTTTAATATCAGGAAGCTGCAGGGAACGTATCTAGCTATTGATTAGCAGTTTTATAGGGTTTGAGATGTGAGGTCATACTCGGTACTGCTAAATATTCTAACATGCTCACGTTAATGGGAGGTTTTATGAAACACTGTCAGGAAGGATGTAAATGCCGCTGAGGGTTAATTTCCATGCAGTAAAATTCATTAATCATGCCAATTTAGGCCCATATTTACTAAGCAGTCTTCTGCCATAAGACACTTTCCTGTACTGCAGTCAATTGACTAAAAGGGGAATCTCCCAGGATCGTAACGTGTCCTATAGAGACGTGCAAAGCTTTAGCATTTATTTACCAAAAACGGTATGTTGAGTTTTGATCACAGGTATCTCACCGCATATTGTATGAAGTACATTGTTTTAATGCATAGTGAATCTTTCCCAATCTCTGCTGGGAATAAGAAAGGGCCAATTCCATATGGTTTGTGACCTTCGGGAAATGCTCTTGTGTCTTAAGGCAGAGGAATGCTTAGTAAATATTATGTAAGATTATTGGTTATTATAGGCTAAAGCAGTAAAATTCCGGGCATTATTGAAAACCTTCTCTCTGATTGGTTAAAATTCCGGGCATTGTCCAATCAGTAATGCCCGGAATTTAAGCAGCTTGCAATGTGTAGTTTTCAATGTGTTTATTTCCATCCAATCAGCTTTCAGAACAGCTGGGGCAGGGGATTCGTCTGAATGAAGTAACAGCTCTGCGACAGGGCAGGGGATTGGTCAGGACGTATCAGCCACAGGTTGACTCCTCCCACTCCCGAGCTGACTGAGATATTCTGAGCAGATTCAGTTGAATTGGGGTGGGGTGGGGGGGGGGGGGGGGGGGGGGTTGGGGGTTGGGGTGTCGGTGGCGGGAGAGAATCTGCAAAGAAGTAAGTGGCTGTCTGTAGTTTCTTTGTGGCTGCAGTTTGTGTGTGTGTGTCAGTAGCCGTGTGTGTGTGCTGTGCTGTTGTATATCTGTGTAGTGGTGCTGTGTGTATAGAGCTCCAATGTGTGTGTGTGTGTCAGTGTCAGGAGCAGTGTTTATGGGTGTAGCATGTGTGTGTAGCAGCAGTTTGTGTGTGTGTGTGTAGAGTTGCTGAGTTGTTTGTAGAGGTGCTGTGTTGTGTGTAGAGGTGTTGTGTGTATATAGGTGCAGTTGTGTGTGTGTGTGTGTGTGTGTGTGTATGTTGTGTGTGTAGAGGTGCTGTGTTGTGTGTAGAGGTGCAGTGTTGTGTGTGTGTGTGTGTGGGGGGGGGGGGTGTAAAGGTGCTGTGTTGTATGTAGAGGGTGGGGGGGAGAGTGCAATGTTTAGTAAGTGGCTGCATTTTTTATTGTGGCTGCAGTGTGTGTGTGTGTGTGTGTGTGTTGTGCTGTTTTATGTGAAGCAGCAGTTTGTGTGTGTGTAGAGCTGATGTGTTAGAGCTCCAGTGTGTGTGTGTGTGTGTGTGTGTGTGTGTGTCAGTGTCAGCAGCAGTGTTTATGGGTGTAGCATGTGTGTGTAGCAGCAGAGTTTGTGTGTGTAGAGCTGCTGTGTTGTGTGTGTGTGTGTGTGTGTAGCTGCTGTGTTGTGTGTGTAGAGGTGCTGTGTTGTGAGTGTAGAGGAGGTGCTGTGTTGTGTGTCTAGAGCTCCAGTGTGTGTGTGTGTGGTGTGCTTGTGTGTGTAGAGCTGCTGTGTGTGTAGAGGTGCTGTGGTGTGTGTGTGTGTGTGTGTGTGTGTGTGTGTGTGTGTGTGTGTGTGTGTGTGTGTGTGTGTGTGTGTGTGTGTGTGTGTGTGTGTGTGTGTGTGTGTGTGTGTGTGGGGGTGGGTGTACACAGAGGGGGCGGCAGTGTGGGGATATAGATATCTGTATTTACCATTTTATTTTAATAAAAAAAATCTATTTAACTATACAAAAGTGTCTATTATTTATGAAATAAGCCTACATTTAGCCAATAATAGTAATAATCCCCCAGAACAGGGCATTACTGGCCAATAATGCCCTGGCTGGGTTAAAGTCCCTTGGCTTAGCCTCGGGCCTTCAACTCTTCCAGCCAGGGCATTATTGGCCAGTAATGCCCTGTTCTTCTGGGATTATTACTTAAGTATAGGCTAAAGCTGTAAAATTCCAGGCATTATCAAATCCCTGCTCTCTGATTGGTTAGAATTCTGGGCATTATCCAATCAGTAATGCCCAGAATTGTTGCTGCTTGCAGAGTGTTTATTTCCAATGTGTTTATTTCCAGCCAACCAGTTTTCAGAACAGCTCTGAGACAGGCCAAGGGATTGGTCAGGAGGAAGGAACAGCTCTGAGACAGGGCATGGGATTGGTCAGGAAGAAGCAGCAGGCTGTGACTCCTCCCCCTCCCTCCGTAAACAGAGCTGACAGACTTAATTGAGAGAAGGGAGAGAGAGTGTAATGTAAATGTGTCTGCAGTGTGTATGTAGCTTCAGTTTCTGTCTGTCTACAGTAGTGTGTAGCTGCAGTTTGTGTGTTGTATGTGTGTGTAGCTGAAGTTTGTGTGTTTTATGTGTGTGTAGCTGCAGTTTGTGTGTGTGTAGCTGCAGTTTGTATGGGTGCAGTTTGTGTGTTGTATGTGTGTGTAGATGCAGTTTGTATGTGTGAAGCTGCAGGTTTTATGTGTGTAGCTGCAGTGTGTAGCTGCAGTTTTTGTGTGTCTTTGTGCGTTTGTAGCTGCAGTGTGTGTGTGTGTGGCTGCAGTTTGTGTGTGTAGCTGCAGTTTGTTATGTGTGTGTATGTGTGTGTGTAGAACTGCAGCGCACGTGGTGCTGTTGTGTTGTGTGTGTGTGTAGCAGCAGAGTTTGGATGTAGCTACAGAGTGTGTGTGTGTGTGCACACAGAGGGGGCGGCAGTGTGTGGATATAGATAGCTGCAGTGTAAGCGTATATGGAGGTGCTTTAATGTATTTACCATTTTATTTTAATAAAAATCTATATACAGTAATTGCACAGCTTCGCCTCGGGCCTTCAACTCTTCCAGCCAGGGCACTATTGGAAAGTAATGTCCTGTTCTTCTGGGATTATTACTTAATTAAACCTCCCTTTCCTTGCAAGCCACAAAATACCCAACATGTTCATAGTCTATTATTTGAGTACTTAATTTGTTTTTGTATTTCCCAAAACTCTTAATATTAAACCCTGTATCTCTAAGAGCTTTCTTTGCAAATTCCTCATCATAGGTCAGCATGGAAAACTTGTGTTGATCAATCATGTAATATGAAACGTTGAGAAACACAAACAGGATCAAATGCCCTCCCACCTTCAGAAATGATGACATTTTTTTCAGGTTACTGAGATAACTGTCATGATCTTTGCTAGCAGCTTCCAAGTACCAAACACTGATCAGCCCGTCTGCTTGTGGCACCACAACAGGGTCCAATGGGTTGGCTTTGGTGAAATCACATTTCACAACACGTGTGATTGCTCTTCTTACTTTTTCTTCTTTCTCCTCCCATCCCTCACTGAAAAACAATGAATTGTTTATTCAGATACAGTAAATACGTAAAACACATACTGTACATTACAGAATTACGTCTCTAGCACTCATCCGCTTTTATAACTATCATATGTTTATTGTGACTGTTTGCAACCTGATGCCGACTTAAGCGGGAAAACTGTACAATGTGGAGAGACTTTTGCAGCCCCCTCATTGGGTACTATTATTTCAGTTAAAGGGTTAACAGCCTTAATATATATTACAAAAATAGGGGAGAGAAAGCACACCATCTATATAAAACAATTAGCTCCCAGTTGGCAAGAGCACGAGTTATTAATAGTATTAAAAAAAATACTTCACCAAAATCAAAATACCAGGGAAGGAGATGCAGCACTGCAGGTACATGAAAAAGGGTATTCAATCCATATCTAAATGTATCCAATGTCTCGGTGCCATCTCAGCGCCCCTTCAAATTTGTATGACATAACTTTTTGCAATGAAAGGGTAAATCCTATACTCATTACATTGCCTTCAGGCTATTCCAAGACATAACAATGATAATCAGAGTCTGGATGTGAGATGGGGCAGCTTTTGGATGTTGCTAAATATCGTAGCGTCATTCCCATGCACAGAGATCTGAGGATCTCCGTTTTAGGTAAACTGCTCGTTACCATATGATTTGCATATTTGTAAGCTTAAGGTCCGTTAACATTTATTGAGCCATTATTTTTAAGGAAAATGGCAGGATATCACGGCACTAAGCACTTTTATGGATATGCGTTACCGATATCGATACGTTAAATTGAGATAACATAATGTTAAAAAATAAACCACCTTCTGAGGATCTACCTCTCAATTTTATGATTTAACACAAAAAGGGGATGTTATCAGTTAAAATCCTCAACTGCATCAAGTTTCTATATTTCTCTCACCTTGCATGTACAATATGGGATTATTCTCACAAACATAATTATGTTGTGAGATTATTTACTTGCAATTGATGCAAGGTTGTTTTTATACAGTACATGCAGTATATATTGTGATACTCATGGACTCTGTATGTGAGCAGTTTGCATTATGCAGGCTTTCCAGGGTGTGAAAGGTTAGCATCTCTTGAGAGGCAGTCTACAGGTGCACCCAATTCAGACTGAACTCCTGATTGCAAAGGTTTTAAATGACAACCTGCCAGAGGAGAGAGAGACTTTTTTCCAACCAGTTGGACACTGGATGGTACGGATCCCCAGGCCTGCTGGGAGCAATTGCGAATCCCACCCAGGAACCTGAGCCACAGCCCATGGAAGAAGCAAGGCTACCTTTCTGCAAGGTGCCGCAGTACCCAGATGGATTGACTGGAGACTCTTGGGATAAATTTCACAGCACCTCAAATTAAAGACAATATATTTTTTATTTTATAGTTTGTAGTGGTTATAACTGGAAATGTTACTAGCTACTCAGTTGTCAGTGAGTGCCATAAATGTTTAGTTAGCCTAACTAATGTGGAGTAGGCTTTGTTTTATGGTTTGTGTTTTGACATTAAAGGCACAGAGGTCTATTCAAGTAGCTCACATCACATCGCAGCTGCAACTCGCAAGCAACTCGCAGGTTTGATCTCGACACCTGAAGGGTGGCGAGATGGGATCTGTGATGTGACTCTGAAGAAAACATGTATTTTTACTGCATCGGATTGAAGCCGGGCTCTGGAGTTCACATGCATTAATATCAGCTCTGGCTTTCAGAGAATTTCGGGCTTTTCAGAGACTCTGATACACTCCTGCCGATCGATATACTGTCGCTGAGGTGACGTCATCACGCAGCGTCCCGTGATGGAGAGGTAGCGGTACACGCGGAGGCTGCTCCTGCAGCCATCAGGCTCACCCCGTGTGCAGCAGTCCTAATTGTGGAACCTCACGAGCTGCTCCAGTCTAGTCAGGACTATCGGTGGACCCACTGAGCATCACCACGTAGTGCGGAGCCCAGCTGTTCTAAAGGGCAACCCCCTGTGGAGACGCCGACCGCTTGATGATCCTATGAGAGTCCTGCTCCGTAGCTGCTGTATACAATACCTGCTGAAAGAAGCTAACATCTGACTTCCACACCAGCTGTCGCCGAGTGGTAACCAGTGTTTATACACCAAATGCTTGTTATATCTTATCTGATGTACGCAGTATAATTATCCCTTATTTAATACACAGTTGTGTTTACATACTTCACTAGGTGTAGGGCGCCTGCTTTAGCAAAAGTCTTACCCTGATCCTTCTGGTTCAAGCCTCCATAAGATTCTAACTTTCCCTGCTGTCTGGGCTTCTCCAGTACTTCTCTGCTGGTGTGTAGCTCTTTCCCCCAGAAGCACCTTTGAATAGTCTGCCAGCAGCTCCAGCAGGCTCACAAGGCTCACATAGCCTCTCTCTCTCCTTGTCTCTTCAAATCTCCAACAAAAAATACTTATCTGCTTCACTGCTTTCCCTTATATAGGGCTTACTGCCTATATATTACATTGAAGGGGCTGGCAGCCAAATAGAGCACAGATTGTGATAGTGCAGCCAATGAGAATCGTGCCTATGAGTATGAAACCCAGCAACCATTTTCCTCGCTATCCGTATAACCTCGGTGGTCCCGGCACCTCTGGGTCTAGGTAAAACAAAGGTTCTCTCTGAAGATAACAAGTCAACAGCCCTTCCCCCTCACCATGTGCCACAAACCTGCGTGCCTTTGCAATTAACACAGGTAATTCATTACTTGGGCTGGTTGCATTGGAATGCTAATCCACATCTGGCTGTATAGACATTAATACATAATGTATAAAACACAATACACAATCTTAATCAATCCATATCTCTTATGAAACCTTATATACAGTATGTGTGGGACTCCTCGTAATTCTCCTTGCGTATACCAAATAGTGCCTGCACACCGGGGAGAATTAGGGGACTACCAGTAACTCAGCTCCCGAACTCCTGCAAACAAAACAAATACATTTTCACCCAAATATCCCACCTAAATCTTACACTCCTGAAGTTTCAGGACTCTGGGACAAAAGGAACATGAAAAGTGGAAAAGCAGGGGTCACTTTAACTTTTGCATGTTACATTACAGGGCCCCTGGCTTATGGTGCTATGTAGCTGCCAGGGACACACAGTTTTCAGGGGTAACCAGATGGGCTTAAACTTTATTGTATAGCCTGGCTACCCCTTCCCATCACATTAACCATCAGTGGATCTCATCAATACAGGTGAATGCGTCACCTTAGATACACGCAAAAAGTGACCTCTGGATCACAGGTGGGAATAACCCCTATACCGACATGAAATACAACTATAGCAAAAAGAGAAACCCACAGTACAGCCCAATACTGTATGTGGGTATAAAGATCTGTGGCATAACCAATTAATGGTAAAACTACTCATACTCATAAGTGCTGCACCTACAGCCAAGGGAATAAACCATAATATAGTATATTGTAGTCTACAGATACAATAAAGAATACTGAGTAGTAAAGCTACAAACAGTAGTATACTAATAATCACTGTGAAAGCAACTGATAATAATCTGTGGCTATATTGCAAGGCTCATGCAGGCTGTAAGCACACCTCTAAAACAAAGGCATTTGCAGAGGGAAAAACCTCCTATCCACAACTGGATCTATTGACTGGCAAAGGCATACCTTCAGAAGTAGATCTAAGCTAGGGTAGCAACACTGCACTATGACAGACTCTGGCTATACAGTGTGGTTCAAGCAGGCTGGAGAAAAGGCACATATCATGGAACCAGATTCCTATCTAGAACAGGGTATCATTGTAAACTCAGTTATAAGGAGAGGGAGTGTGGCTCAGTGAGTAACGACACTGACTGCACTGAGAGCTTGAAGTAGGGAGCTGGTTCAATTCCTGTTGTCGGCTCCTTGTGACCTTGGACTAGTCACTTTATCTCCCTGTGCACCAAAAACATAGATTGTAAGCTCTATGTGGCAGGGACCTGTGCCTGCAAAATGTCTCTGTAAAGCGCTATGTAAAACTAGCAGCGCTATACAAGAACATATTATTATTATTATTATGTCCAGACAACCAACTATACCAGGAAAATAAGATATAGTATAATGTGCTACAGAGGTCCTGCAGTGAACGTAAGGAGTAAGAGGCAATATATGACCACGGTGGCTCTCAGAGAGGGTGGTTAGCTCTCCCTGGTGGGTATCGGTGTTGGGGTTATAACCCCTTAATTACTACAGTGGTTAGTGGCCAGTAGTTAGTTTTTTTTATTTTAATGTAGCTGTCCATGGAGGAGGTGGAGGATTGTGATAAGGATGAGGGTGGCCTTCATCCTGGCAGGGGTAAGTAGAACTTTCATTTACAATATGCTGGCTGGGTAATGGTAAAATGCGCTATTATCCAGATCTGGATTACAGAGATTTATCTGTACTGTACTGTTTGTTTTTTGTGGGGGTGAGGGGGTTGTTGGGGGTAGAGGGAGTGGGTTTTCAGGTGCCCATTCATTGCTATTGGGGTTATCTTTGCTCCCATTGAGGGCATAGGCAACCGCACTGGCAATCAATGGGTGTATTGGCTAGTATTGTATTTTAATGTTTATTGGGGGAAGAGGGGGTGGGTGAATGAGGTAGTTGCCCTGGGGTGGGTGTCACGGTAGCTTGTGACAGAGTATAATATACACCAAAATCTCTGGGTTGAATTGAACACGACTTAGATATAATAAATATAGTTTATTTCTTAAAGATGGAGAACACACAAGATGATACAAATAACAGACAAGAAATAGACACTTACTTAAGGCTTGGACAATGAAGCAATCAGGTACAGGATTGGCAATTCATTCAGCAATACAGGTTCCAATGAAGATATCACGAAAAAACAATGGGTATTGGGCTTACACTTGTTTATATGGAGTTTCAGCTCCATACCTTAACCTTTGGGCGCCTAAAAGTCTATCAGACTTCTTTCTACTCAGGAAACCCTTTTGTCTGTAAGTGTGAATTATGGCCATTTCAAAGCCACGCGGCTTTCCTCCATTAGAATCAATATGGCCGGCGCCTCCATAGGAAATGCATAGGCCGGCGCCGCTATAGGATTCAAAGGAACCTCCGCTCCCATTAGAGTCAATGGCGCGACCCTTGTTGCGAGCGCGACCCTTTACGGGGGTCCTTCATTCTCGGACACAGTGGTGGTCGAGTGTGGGGGTTCCCAGGGTCTAGGGACAAAAATAATTTTATTCCTGGGTGCCCTAGAACCTAAGATTCCCATGCCAATTGTATTTGAACTTGAACTAGTGTGATCAAAAGCTCTTTTTTAGATATTGTATCCGCTTCTGCGGTCTGCGGTTTGGATGGCTGCCAACCCGTTCCTGGAGGTCGGCGTCGAGGAATCCCCATTGAAATTAATGGCTTCATTGACTTACAATGGGGAACCGCCGCTCCTCCTCTCGGGCACCACCTGCAGGTCTTCTGATGAAAATGGGCCCAAATCGCCAGTTTCCCCATAGGATCGTATGGAGCTACAATGGCGACCTATGGAGAGCTGCAAAATGGAGACTGCAAAGGCGGGAAAATGGAACAAAGGGCTATAATCACTCCTTAACTATTAATCTTTTCCCTCCCGCATCGATCCCAGTGTATGTGTTGGTGCAGACACTGGAAAGGGAACAATACATATGTACAGGGGAATACACATTTGGGTGCTGAAGCAGGGTAAAAACACATTACTGGACCGCAGTCCAGTTAACCCCATGCCTCCCAAGTGAGCGCAGGGCGTGGCCAAATGGGGTGTAACCCCTTTAATACCGTGTCAAACCCCCTCTCCCATGACAGTGGGTGGTTAGGATCTTGTGTGGGTGTTGGGAGTGGTTAACCCCTTCATTACCTTAGCGGGTACTACTGCTAAGGTAATCCTTCATTACCTTAGGGGATACTACCGCTAAGGTAATTAAGGGGTTATACCTCCTGCAACCTTCATGGTAGGCCTAACCATCCTGTGGCAACAACTCCCTTCATCCACCTCCTCTACCCCAACAAACCAGGTACTCTAATTAGCTAGCCTCTAAGGTAATTAAGTTGTTTTTATTTGATTTAAACAATGCAGGGAGATACCTGCTCCCCAAACTGGGGCTTGTTAGACAGGAAGCAAGGGATCCCCGAGGCTGAAATGAATGCGTTTCAGCTCCAGAGATCCCAATACTGTCTTATTAAAATCAAATAAAAACCGTACGATCGCCTGTAAGAGCTGTGCAGGGAGATCGCCCCTATGAGCTGTGCAGACAGACACAGCTCTCTCTGTGCAGGGAGACACAGCTCTCTCTGTGCAGGGTGATCGTCTGTAAGAACTGTGCAGGGAGATGGCGCTCTCTGTGCAGGGAGATCGCCTGTAAGAGTTGTGCAATGAGATGCAGCTCTCTCTGTTCAGGGTGATCGCCTGTAAAAGCTGTGCAGGGAGATGCAGCTCTCTCTGTGCAGGGAGATCGCCTGTAAGAGCTGTGCAGGGAGATGCAGCTCTCTCTCTGTTCAGGGTGATCGCCTGTAAAAGCTGTGCAGGGAGATGCAGCTCTCTCTGTGCAGGGAGATTGCCTGTAAGAGCTGTGCAGGGAGATGCAGCTCTCTCTGTGCAGGGTGATCGCCTGTAAAAGCTGTGCAGGGAGATGCAGCTCTCTCTGTGCAGGGAGATCGCCTGTAAGAGCTGTGCAGGGAGATGCAGCTATCTCCGGGCAGCTGTGGAAAACAAATAGGTAGCGCTATATCCCACAAATAGGCTGGCTGCCTGCGATATAACCCTGACCCCTCTTCAGGCAATAGAAATGGAAAAAATGTTATATCTGTGGCGCTCTGCACTATTATATATAAAACAATTAATAATTGGTAATAAAATATATGTAATATAAGGATGTTATACAACCAGTATCATGGATTTCGCCCGTCCATATAGATGCTCCAAGTGATGTAGGTGAACATGTAAATAAAAAAATCAAATCATAGCATAATACTGCAAACAAACAAACAAGCAACATACAACACTAGACAAACGCTGAGAACAACAGGTGACAAATTACAAAAACATTTCATTATGACACATCATTAATATCTTTAAAAATACACATAAAATACATATATTAGGGTTCTAGCAAGACACTCCAACTCAGGTGGGGGTACCTGCTTACCGAAGGCAAGAAGGTATCAGGCGTTGGATAGGTTAAAGAGTATACCCTCTTATGGAAAGCTGCTACCGTTGCTGACACCTGGGCTCAGACGAGTAGTTCTCCTGTGTGGCAGGGACAGGCTTCCCCAGCCAGCGGCGTCTGCCTCCGTCCGCAATCAGCACTGTCCACACGCGGTGGTGGCTGTGGAATGGCAGCCATAGATGCTTCCTGTCCCGACAGCGCCAAACGATGTGATTTTGAAATGCAGGAGATTCATACACCAACAAATGGCAGCCCGCAGATAGCAGCTAACAGCTCCAAGGGGGACAGCAATCACACCCGAGAAGGAAGGACCACATAGAACCACCCTACACGTTTCGAAAGTCCTGCTTTCTTCCCTCAGGGGTAAAATGTGATAAAAAATAGTCCCTGTGAGTCCCGGTATATGTAGTTCCAGTTTAAAGAAACAGTGCGCAATTGCAAGATTGGTCATGCGCAGGTGGATGGACTGGGACACTCAGCGTTTGACGATACATGGCAACACACAAGATACATGACAAAAAAAGGAAGAATAAAAACAATAAACAAAAGACAAAATACAATGAATGAGATATAATGGCATAATGAATAATGCAATATTAAATAATGCAAAAGTATAAATGATAATATTCATAAACCTTTACATCAACATGTTAGCAATATATATGTATTAACATGAAATAATTAAGTAATACAGGGCGATAAATAACAATAAATGACCCTACTGGTCATATCTATAAAAAGCCAGAACATGGAATGAGCGAGAAATATGTTGAGTAGAACGTGACCCTAACATACTATGACTGATAATGATAAGTCTGGTGGAAATTAACTGGTGATAATTTCAATAACACGGTTGTCATAGACTATGTATAGTGATATACTTACAGCAAGTCTGACGTGTAACTACGTGATATGTGACGCATAATATCTAATAAGGTGATGTATGTGAGAGTGTGTGTGTGTATAATTGTAAATTCTAATAATCAGTGAGATGATGATATAGTAGGGAAGAAAAATGAATATATTAAAACTACAAAAAAATCACTATATCTCATATATTAATCACATGTGTTCTAATTTTTCTTTTTCTTTTTAGCATTTCTTTTTAGTATTTTGTAGTTTTAATATATTCATTTTTCTTCCCTTCTGTGTGGACTGATTGCGGACGGAGGCAGACGCTGCGGGCTGGGGAAGCCAGTCCCTGCCACACAGGAGAACTACTCGTCTGCGCCCAGCTGTCAGCAACGGTAGCAGCTTTCCATAAGAGGGTATACTCTTTAACCTATCCAACGCCTGATACCTTCTTGCCTTCGGTAAGCAGGTACCCCCACCTGAGTTGGAGTGTCTTGCTAGAACCCTAATATATGTATTTTATGTGTATTTTTAAAGATATTAATGATGTGTCATAATGAAATGTTTTTGTAATTTGTCACCTGTTGTTCTCAGCGTTTGTCTAGTGTTGTATGTTGCTTGTTTGTTTGTTTGCAGTATTATGCTATGATTTGATTTTTTTATTTACATGTTCACCTACATCACTTGGAGCATCTATATGGACAGGCGAAATCCAGGATACTGGTTGTATAACATCCTTATATTACATATATTTTATTACCAATTATTAATTGTTTTATATATAATAGTGCAGAGCGCCACAGATATAACATTTTTTCCATGTCTCCAGGCAGCACTTACATACTGCAGGCAGATCGCAGCAGTGGAACTTAGAAAAAGACTGAGATAAGGACACTGCTATCCCAAGCGATATTGGTGTTTTCCTACCTCACGGTTTCTGACTTGCGATAATTCTTTCTGAATACCATGATAACACAAATGTCAGACCATGGTGATAACATCGAAGCTACAAGAAATAGCCCTACAGTGTGGGTATTCAATACTGTGTTTTCGATGTTGAACAATAAACCACTGAAGAGTTTGTTAAGGCCTAGGGTGAACAGATGTCCTGGTTTAGCCGAGACAGTCCCCGTTTTTTAATGCCTGTCCCGGCTACCAGACATTCTTTAACATGTCCCCGTTTTTCTGAGTTTCCCGGTTTTGACCATCAGAGCAGGGGGGCAGCAGAGAGCAGAGAATGCTGGAAGAGAGGAGAGCAGGGGGCATCACAGAACAGAGAATGGTGACAGGGAGGAGAGCAGGAGGAGAGCAGGGGGGCAGCAGAGAGCAGATAATGCGGGCAGAGAGGAGAGCAGGAGGAGAGCAGTGGGTGCAGCAGAGAGCAGAGAATATTGTCAGAGAGGAGAGCAGGAGGAGAGCAGGAGGAGAGCAGAGGGGGGCCGCAGAGAGCAGAGAATGCTGGCAGGGAGGAGAGCAGGAGGAGAGCATGGAACCCCAGCATTGAGACCCGAAAGTGAGTCAGTGTCTGCTGCTAGGGCTCAAGATGGCTTCCCACCCTCACCCATGCTCCACCATAGTGATAGGTAGGGTGAAGAATGGGGAGAGAGAAAACACACACACACACACAAGTAAGAGAGAGAGACACAGCATGGGGAAAGAGAGAGACACACGGCATTTGGAGAGAGACAGAGCATAGGGAGAGAGAGACACAGCATGGGGAGAGAGAGAGACAGCATGGGGGGGAGATAGAGAGAGACAGCATGGAGAGAAAGAGACACACATGCGAGAGACAGCATGTGGGGCGAGAGAGAGAGGCACACAGCATGGGGGAGAGAGAGATAGAGAGAGACACAGCATGGGGAGAGATAGAGAGAGGGACAGCATGGGGGGAGAGAGACAGCATGGGGAGATAGAGACAGCATGGGGAGATAGAGACAGCATGGGGAGAGAGAGACACATCATGGGAAGAGAGAGACACACATCATGGGGAGAGAGACACACACAGCATGGGGAGAGAGATGGAGGGGCAGCATGGGGGGAGAGAGAGAGACACAGCATGGGAAGAGAGACACATCATGGGGAGAGAGACACAGCATGGGGAGAGAGAGAGACACACGGCATGGGGAGAGAGAGACAGCATGGAGAGAGAGTGAGAGTGAGAGAGACACAAAATGGGGAGAAAGAGAGAGAGAGATAGAATGGGGGAGAGAGAGAGAGAGACAGAATGGGGGGGGGAGAGAGAGAGAGATAATTGGGAGAGAGACAGACACAGAATTGGGAGAGAGACAGATGGGGAGAACGAGAATGGAGGGATGGGGAGAATGGGAATGGAGGGATGGGGGGAGAATGGAGGGATGGAGGGAGAATGGAGGGATGGGGGGGGAGAATGAAGGGATGGGGGAAACGAGAATAGAGGGATGGGGGAACGAGAATAGAGGGATGGGGAGAGAGAGAGAATGGAGGGATGGGGGGAGAGAGAGTGGAGGGATGGGGGGGAGAGAGAGAATGGAGGAATGGGGTGAGAGAGAGAATGGAGGGATGGGGGGAGAGAGAGAATGGATGGATGGGGGAAAGAGGGAATGGAAGGATGGAGAGTATAGAGAGAATGGAGGGATTGGGGGAGAGAGAGAATGGAGGGATGGGGGAGAGAGAGAAAGGAGGGGGGAGAGGGAGAATTGAGGGATGGGTGAGAGAGAATGGAGGGATGGGGGAGAGAGAATGGAGGGATGGGGGGAGAGAGAGAATGTAAAATGATCAATTCCCCAGTTTCACATTTACTGAGGCTGGTGGATGGAAACGGAAACACACACACGCACACACACACATACTCTTGACCTTTTCCCCTCAAGCTCACAGACAAACATAGCTGCATGAGAGCGATCCACGGCTCCTGGTTTTAACCATTTTTCTATTTCTCTTATGCTCTATATAGTAGTTCTCGGTATATTAACTCTGAAGCATGTCTAGACCGGCCAACAAAAGGTTCCTCGTGCAATCTCCTGATCAAATAGGTATGGAAGAAGAATGCAGTATATAGTAGAGTGTTACTAATCCAGGATTACGAAGTGTATCCCTTAGAGTTCCATTCGATATGGGGTATTACTAACTCTGATACTGCCTGTTTAACCCTTACTACGGGTAACAAGTCTAAGCACCTCCACAGCATAGGAGTGAGAGCTACCAGGGTATGAAAGCCAGAATGATGTTTGCCACATGATTTTGTCTAAAACCAGAATATTAGTTTCTGTGAAGTATTATTTACGACTGAATAAAGCACGTACTGCATTTGTTTACAAAAGTTCCTGGCGCCCATCCTTGTTAGATCCAAGCATCAACGCCCAGCCTGCACTTACCCAGCACCCTGCAAAGGCCTGAGAGACTGAGCACTGCCAATGTGTATAGTAGAACTGATGTCACATCCTTTAGAGCCGGGTAAGGAGGATTACACTTGAAAGCGAAAACAGACCATAAAGCCACAGTATATTTCTTTGTATTCCCATGTTCAGAGTACATGTGCCTGTACTGTGTCCTATTCTGAATAGTTTCTATAGAAAATATGATTATTTAAGACATTATCCTTCCCTGTGCTTGTGACCTCACATCCCTGTTTCTGTAGGTAATCCTGGGAGGGAATCCTCCAGCTGACTCTGGGAATTCCCTAAGGTCCAGATATTCATAATGCTGGATTCATTTGTCAGGGCTATTTGGGTCATATGTGAACAGAATGCAGGACAAGAGCACTATAAAAGGGTTTGTCAAGGACTCTGCTTCTCTGTCTCCCTCCTCCTGCACTGAAGGCCTTGCTACTGTACATTACACTCCTACCTAGAGGGGAACGCCATACGGCTGGCTGCTTAATCTGATGTCATTGAGCCTGCAAATTGCACACTGCTGTGTATATTTCCCCTGCTGATTGGGGAGGAGGAATGTGAAGTAACAGACCTCTCCAGAAGTTTGTTCCATTCTGTCAGGCCCAGTGGGACATGAACCTGTGACCTCTACTGTTCATGGTCCACTATCTCAGTGTATGTTTGAGCTGCTGCTAATACTACTACTTCTGCTCTGAAAGCCTATTGAGTTTCAGACTCATTGATACACCCCTGACTTTCTATACAGTATAAACAAGCTCCTACAATTTGCCTTTGTATCCAGCAGTCCTGTGTTATCCATATGACCTGTCTGACCCCAGCCTTTTGCCCTAATTCCTGATTTCTGCCTGCCCTGACCCCAGTTTGTTTGACTACGCTATTGATCTTACCCTGAAACTGCTCCGCCCAGCCCCTGTCTATGGTCATGATCCAGACTCAGTCCAGTCCTGCCCAGTCCTGCCCATTCCAGCCATTGGGATCCACTCTCAATCTTGAACCCATTATCATTGGTGCCTAGTACCTAGCCTATATTGGGCTGAAACAGTGGCTTGGGCTGAAGGAGCGGCTCAGTGAGTAAAGACACTGACTCTGGCACTGAGTTTGAACCAGGGGAACCTGGATCAATTCCTGGTGTCGGCTCCTTGTAACCTTGGGCAAGTCACTTGATCTCACTGTGCCTCAGGCACCAACAAATAGATTGTAAGCTCTATGGGGCAGGGACTGTGTCTGAAAAACGTCTCTGTACATAAAACTAGCAGCGCTACACCCAAACTTCACTGGCTGGGACTCACAACGATCTGATACCAAGTATGAGATTTTAGGGAATCTCCCTCTCAAAATTTTTATAATAAAACATACAAAAATGGGATGATGTCATCAGGTAAAAACCTCAACTGTGTCATGTTTCTATATTTTACTCACTTACAGAATGTGTGATTTTTCTCACAGCCACAATTATCTTGCGCAATTAATTTACTTGCAATCAATTTAAAGTTATATATATATGTATACACATACAGTACACACAGACTTTACCTTTTCCCCTCAAGCTCACAGACAAACATAGCTGCATGAGAGCGATCCACGGCTCCTGGCTCCTTTTTTAACCATTTTTCTATTTCTCTTATGCTGACATCAGACGATTCTAACATGATGATCTCTTTGAAGTAATCACTGGCTATCAGCAGCTGAGAAATTGAGGTACCAATGCTGAGATCTATCAGAGTGTCTCCTCTCACACACCCTGCAGCAAAAGAAAAACAGTTATACACCAATCTAGCAAGTGGAGAGAGCAGTACAGTATATGAACAATGCGTGTTAGCAGGAACCTGAAGGTCAGCCATGAGAACCTGTATTCTAAAGTAGACTGGCCCATGTGCACTAAGCTATGTAATATCAGGGCAAATACAGTTAGGAAACCTAAATTAGTAACAAACATTATTTCCCCTGAGTTTAATGCATATCACAAAGGTAATTATACGCAAATACAATGGCCGTGGTTTAACTACTTAGCATAAGATTAACATCAGGTTAAATTAGCAGTGACTTGCGTTAGTTAAAAAAAATATGGCTCCGTAACACGTCTTAGAGCAAGCATGTCAAACTTGCGGCCCACGGGCCCCGCCCACAACTAACATATTTGCGGCCCAGCCCAGTGGTTTCCAATCTGTGCGCCCCGGCTTGCCTAGAAGGGCACCGTGATTATCCCTCCCCACCATCCCACCATCCCTCCGATATCCCTCCCCAATATCCCTCCCTCATGCCGGCCGGGCCGCAGGGGATTGCCTGCAGGCAGAGAGGAAGCCGGGGGCGGGGCTTCCGCTTTGTGCAGAGCACACGGTGAGAGTGTGTGTCTGCCTTCCCGCTCCTGGCTCCTCTGTCTGCTGGTGGCTGCGCGGTGTCCCGCCCCCTTCTGCCCAGGGTGATAGGAGAAGGTAGGGGAAGGGGGGAAGAGTTACTTATACATTTGCCTGTCCTGCACGGATCGCATGCCTTTCCAACCCCCCTCCCCCACAGTCACTCAGATCCGTCGCTGCCTCTGCTCTCCACTGCTCGTGTGTGTGTGTGTATCTGTGTGTGTGTGTATCTGTGTGTGTGTGTATCTGTGTGTGTGTGTGTGTGTCTGTGTGTGTGTGTGTGTATCTGTGTGTGTATCTGTGTGTGTGTATGTATCTGTGTGTGTATCTGTGTGTGTGTATGTATCTGTGTGTGTGTATGTATCTGTGTGTGTGTGTATGTATCTGCGTGTGTGTGTATGTATCTGTGTGTGTGTGTGTGTGTGTGTGTATGTATCTGTGTGTTTGTGTATATATCTGTGTGTGTGTGTGTATATATATATATATATCTGTGTGTGTGTGTATATATAATCTGTGTGTGTGTGTATATATCTGTGTGTGTATATCTGTGTGTGTGTGTGTGTGTGTGTATATCTGTGTGTGTGTGTGTGTGTGTATATCTGTGTGTGTGTCTGTGTGTGTGTCTGTGTGTGTGTGTGTGTGTGTGTGTGTGTGTCTGTGTGTGTGTGTGTGTGTGTGTGTCTGTCTGTGTGTCTGTCTGTGTGTGTCTGTCTGTGTGTGTCTGTCTGTGTGTGTGTCTGTGTGTGTGTCTGTGTGTGTGTGTGTCCAGGGAGCTGCCAGCACGGATCTCCAGAGTGTGTCTGAGAGAGAGAGAGTGTGTCTGAGAGAGAGAGAGAGTGTGTGTCTGAGAGAGAGAGAGAGAGAGAGTGTCAGAGAGAGATAGAGTGTGTGTGTGTCAGAGAGAGAGAGAGTGTGTGTGTGTGTCGGAGAGAGAGAGAGTGTGTGTGTGTCAGAGAGAGAGAGAGTGTGTGTGTGTGTGTCGGAGAGAGAGAGAGAGAGAGAGAGAGTGTGTGTGTCGGAGAGAGAGAGAGTGTGTGTGCCGGAGAGAGAGAGAGAGAGTGTGTGTGTGTCGCAGAGAGAGTGTGTGTGTGTCGGAGAGAGAGAGAGTGTGTGTGTCGGAGAGAGAGTGTGTGTGTGTGTTTCAGAGAGAGAGAGAGTGTGTGTGTGTCGGAGAGAGAGAGTGTGTGTGTCGGAGAGAGAGAGAGTGTGTGTGTGTCGGAGAGCGTGTGTGTGTGTCGGAGAGAGAGAGCGTGTGTGTGTCGGAGAGAGAGAGCGTGTGTGTGTCGGAAAGAGAGAGTGTGTGTGTCGGAGAGAGAGAGAGTGTGTCGGAGAGAAGAGACAGTGTGTGTGTGTCGGAGAGAGAGAGAGTGTGTGTGTGTCGGAGAGAGAGAGAGTGTGTGTGTATCGGAGAGGGGGAGAGTGTGTGTGTGTCGGATAGGGGGAGAGTGTGTGTCAGAGAGGGGGAGAGTGTGTGTGTCGGAGAGGGGGAGAGTGTGTGTGTTGGAGAGGGGGAGAGAGGGGGAGAGATAGAGTCAGAGAGAGAGAGAGAGAGTCAAAGAGAGTCAGAGAGAGAGAGAGGGAGAGAGAGGGAGAGAGTCAGAGAGAGATAGGGAGGGAGAGTCAGAGGGAGGGAGAGTCAGAGGGAGGGAGAGTCAGAGGGAGGGAGAGCCAGAGAGAGGTTGAGTCAGAGAGAGGGAGAGTCAGAGAGAGGGAGAGTCAGAGAGAGGGAGAGTCAGAGAGAGGGAGAGTCAGAGAGAGGGAGAGTCAGAGAGAGGGAGAGTCAGGGAGGGAGAGTCAGAGTCAGAGAGGGAGAGTCAGAGTCAGAGAGGGAGAGTCAGAGTCAGAGAGGGAGAGTCAGAGTCAGAGAGGGAGAGTCAGAGAGGGAGAGTCAGAGTCAGAGAGGGAGAGTCAGAGAGGGAGAGTCAGAGAGAGAGAGGGAGAGTCAGAGTCAGAGAGGGAGAGTCAGAGTCAGAGAGGGAGAGTCAGAGATGCCAAGTGTCAGGAAGAAAACATTAATTTTATCGTTGTTCTTGTTCTTTTTTTTTATACTGCTCTTTTCGAAATAAACCTACGTTTCTATGAAAATTGACGTTTTTGTTTTTTTGCGGCCCACCTAAACTTAAACCTTGTTTATTTGGCCCGTGTTGGCCTTTGAGTTTGACATGCTTGTCTTAGATAATCAAAGGTGATGTTAGTCCCACCCTGACCCTGAAATATGGGTTCTGCTGGAGAACGAGAGCCAGAGTCCTATTTTACTGGGGTCCCATGTGCAAATATGTTGCTGTGTTTTACAATAATGACATGTGATATGTTATCAGATTTAACTACAATATTGGAATATTTAGAATTGCTACATTTTGTGAAGATTACTTAATATTCTGTCACTACCTGAACCAGCCGAGACACAGCACAGAGTGTTTAACGCCTCAACTAATTAGGATATCATTAATTCCCTCAATGGTCTTTCTACCCATGGCTGATTTCCCCATTTGGATAGGGGACACCATATAAGATATTTTATGTTTTTAAATGTTTTGACCTATGACATTTCCCTACATGACCAGAAACATTGGTCCAAAAAAATGTTTATATGAAATTATTCTAAATAATTTTTACATTGGTGCACGAATGTGAGTGGCCGGCACATCAAAAAACAGATCTGTCCCATACATATATATATATATATATATATATATATATATATATATATAAATATATAAATATATGCAAAGGTCTGCAACCTGCCTAAGACATGCAGATGAGCATACAGTTATATTTGCATATTTGCTTTCCTGTGGAGGGTTTTTGTCACTTTTTTTACTCACCATAACTTAACTCAGTATTATGTTTTATATATATATATATATAAAACAAAACAGAGAGCGCACGCCCCATAGTGTAACACTGTAACATTTAATGTTGGGGAAGGGTGGATGGAGGGATTAAAAACACTCACAAGGTAAAGGTATATATTAAGCAATTTGTGATATATAATCACCACCAGGCATGTCCAAACTGCAGCAGGGAGTCCAAGATTCGCTGGAATAGGTCACTCAAACAGCGCTGTCCCTCTGGTTCACTTGAAATCTTCCAAAGTCATTTGGTATCAGAGTTGGCCTTGAATTCACTGCATGTGCTCCCCGGCCGTAAAGGAGCACACAACGTGATGACGTAGTGTCGTAGGTTACGTCCCTGACGCGTTTCGTCGCAACAATCATGCACAGTGGCTTAAAAGCATCCCCCTGGGACAGTTTCATCGTCTCAAAAGGAACTGTTCCAGGGACAGTGACTTTGGTCACCAATCCAAAGTACTGAGTGAAAAGTTTCTGCTGAAGGGTTATAATCCTGACCTGGTATCTGACTCTCTCAACAAGGTGATGTTATCTGACAGGTCATCATTACTTAAAAAGTGTATTATCAAAAATAAAAATACATGATATAATACTCCAAGAAATGGATCACTACAAATAGATGGGGTTTCTAGGTTTATTACGACTTTTAACCAATCCAACAGATCCATACAGGGCATATTAAATACCCATTGGGGTATTTTGAAATGTGATCCCCATTTGGGGAAAATTATTCCTGAGAAGATCCCCATTGTATATAGGAAAGCTAAAAACATCAAAAACATTCTAGCTCCAAGCAAACTTAAACCTACGGTTGCGGCTGCCGGTGCCACCTCAGTGAACCTTATTGGCAATCACAGATGTGGCAGGGGCCGTTGCATCACGTGCAAACATCTTATTACCAATATGGAGTTTGCCTACCTTCACAAAGATGAACGACATAATGTGATGGGCAATATCAATTGCCTCAGTACATTTGTCGTTTATTTAATACAATGCGGATGCGGCCTCCAATATGTAGGTCGCACCACTCGGCCCCTTAGTACTAGATTCCTGGAGCACAGGAGGAATGTGATAAATGGTGTCAGTACCCATAGTTTACCAAGACATTTTTCTAACAAACACAATAAGGATCCAGAATCCTTAAAAATTATGGGTATTGAACACATTCCTCTTAGTGAAACAGGAGGGGACCGCTTTAAAACACTTTGTAGAAGGGAGACCTTTTGGATACACCGGTTGGGGACACTCACCCCCGGTGGTCTAAATGAATGTTTAGATACCAGTACTCTGGTATAGGTCTGCCTTTACATTTTGGGTGTAATTTCTCTGAGTTAATCTCTGCTGCTTCTTTTAGCCAACCCCCTCTTTTCACCCAATCCATCCAAAATAGCCTATTCCCCCCCTCTCCCTCCCTTCCCCCCTCATTCCCCCTCCCTCCTCCCCCTTCCCATTTCCCCTCTTCCCCCTTCCCCCCCCTTCCCCCCCTTCTTCCCCCCCCTTCGTCCCCTCCCTTATCTCCCCCCCCTTACCCCCCCCCCCCTTCTTCCTTCCCTCACAAAATTGTGTGGACATTTTAGATTTCATTTTTTACAATTTTTAAATTTTCATTTACTGTGGTTTGCGTGTTATCACACTAGTATAATTAGAATTGAGAGTTTGGTCCTCTATATTTCTATATATATATATATATACTTAACTATTGTCCTAGGATAATATATTATCTAATTGTTTAATATAAGATTTTTTATAAAGATATATTTGATTAACTAAAATAGAAGTTAAAAGGTTTTTAAGTAAGTGGAATAAAATTGTTGCTTATGCAATTTGCACTAAATAGTGAAACACATTATATATTTTTAAGTTGTTTTGTATTGTATAAAATTTTTACATATATTTTACATAAATTTTTTATATATCTCTTCCCTATATTTTGGTATTTCATCAACTATATAGTGTATGCTATACTCATTTGAGGCAGTGTGTGTATATATATCATTATCTTATGTCATAGCACTGTTATGTTACTGGAGAGTCTATTAATCCCATGAATCATTTATACCTTTAGAACAATTTATATAACAAATAGTTAACTTGAACTGCTTTGGGTAAATTAAAATATACAAGCCCTTAGCTACGATCAGATTTAGGGGTGGGACTTTCATTTAGTCCATCAACCAATCAAACTTGGGACCCTCCAGTACTTAAACACTGTTAATCTTGTTCAGGGACATTCCCTTTGATAAAGTTGCATTTGTTGCGACGAAACGCGTCAGGGACGTAACCTACGACACTATGTCATCACGTTGTGTGCTCCTTTACGGCCGGGGAGCACATGCAGTGAATTCAAGGCCAACTCTGATACCAAATGACGTTGGAAGATTTCAAGTGAACTGGAGGGACAGCGCTGTTTGAGTGACCTATTCCAGCGAATCTTGAACTCCCTGCTGCAGTTTGGACATGCCTGGTGGTGATTATATATCACAAATTGCTTAATATATACCTTTACCTTGTGAGTGTTTTTAATCCCTCCATCCACCCTTCCCCAACATTAAATGTTACAGTGTTACACTATGGGGCGTGCGCTCTCTGTTTTGTTTTTTCTATAGAATCTGCTGTGGAGCTACTTATTCCATGTGAGAGCTGCCGTGGGCCCCTGGGATCTGTACATTTGTTCTGGTGCTATTTGTCAGGACTCAACATAGGGTTTGGACATTGGACTTTTATATATTTTATGTTATCTTGTGTATCCATATGTTTGGTCTAGTATAATGCTGCTTGCTGTACACTATTAATGGTATTATTTTTAGTTTAACTATATATTTACATTTATTGTCATTTATTGGTACACAATTATTCACCTTTTGGCGCTACTTTTTTCTTTTTATATATATATATATATATATATATATATATATATATATATATATATATATATATATATATATATAAATATACATATATACATTGGTGCACACAGTAATTGATACAATTAAAATAATCTATTTCAATAATAAACATACCTGGAGATAATATTTTAAATAGTTCACATAAAGGATAGTGCAACAGTTCCTCTTTACTATCAGTCTTATCAGCACCTACATATGTTTCCATCAGATTTTTAGCATCAAACTCCTCGTCGTGATAGTCTTTATGGGGTGTGGATGCCATTATGAGTCGCCTCACTCTTATAGATATCTCTGAGCTGCAGATGTAACTGAGTGTTGTCCAATACCTGGTAGAGATGAAAAATATAATTGTCAAAGTTTGCAGAGAACCTGCTGTAGTTCAAAGTTCCCGTAGCCTTGTAGAGTCTGAAGAAATTTAGTTTTGTTGTAAGTTGTGAAAACTTTAAAGGGACTGATATTTAGGTTGTTCAATCATACTGTAGAGTAAATTATTCTATTTCATCTTTGAAGATCCCTAATGTTGGTCCCATGAAGGGATTACAATCTACAAGGAATTCACAGAAAAGATATTTCAACCACAGTATTAAATAAAGATTAGCAGGGTGACCACTGTTTGCTAACCACTGTGCATCGTGAGAACATGTTGGTGACAAGCAATACTTATTTTAGATTCAATTTATTTATGATATGTTGGAATGTCTATTGTGTCCAAAGGGGAACTAGTGTTAAATGTAAAATATGTCTCTTTCTCTATTAGGTCTTGTAAACTAACCTACATTTAATCAATAACTTTCATCATCGTATAGCATTAACAACCAAGATGTTTTTAATTTTTTTATCCTCACATTGTGATAAGATGGAGTGAACGTATTAGGCCAGCTGTAGTTGTGCAAAATTAAGACAGCACTGCAGTTGTAGGTAATACCAATGTTATGTTGGGTTGCAGAATATATATATATATATATATATATATATATATATATATATATATATATATATATATATATATCAAGCATATGAGGGGAACTGGAGGATATTTTGTGCCACAGACTTTTTTCAGTCAAGCGGGAGACAAAAATATAAAGAAAATAAAATTAGCAAATATTACAATTATTAAATGCTAACGTGAGACTTCTCATGACAAATATTTTGTGCTATGTGACTTTACCAAACTTACTGACTTCTCTACATGAACCAGGAACCAGGATTAAAGTAACAATCACATGAATTATACCTGAAAGTTGTATTATAAATGAAAGAAGCACAAAATGGACAAACAATCCAATATAAATCTCTAAAATGAGAGTTATAATAAAATAAGAAAAAGGAAAGTGAGCAAAGTAAAAAATTGCAAAAGATTTAGATAAGAAACCTCACAACAGACGAGTAATAGACAAACATACAGTAAGAACAGTGACATTTCTTATTGGGATAAACCATACAGAATACAGCAGATTAGGAAAACCACAGCAGAAGGTATTACATATGTTCAGTTATTTCTCTAAGGGAAACCCAAAATGGAGCAACATAACTTTCACTGGTTATTAGAGATACTCCATAGCTATGCACACTTACACGTACTGCACCGACACACTTTATTCGAGCAAATACCCAGTATGTACCTGGCAGATACCTGGAATGCGCCGCTCCTCACCTCTGACAAGCCCCGTTGCGTTTGCCTTCCCAGCCTGGGTTCATGCCTGGCTGACGGGCGGCTGAACTGTTAAATGATAATGATTAGGATTTAATAGGCTGCAATGCTTCGCGTGTCTACCAGATGGCATAAATTCCATCCAGTGTAGTATACTTACCACTTTTACTGTCTTCTGGATTCCCGGGTTCTGTTTAGATGTGGACCTCTGTATTTAAGTTGCTTAGCTCTTGAGTTGTGATTGTATTCTTGCCTTATGTCACTTAACATGTATTTATTTAAGCACCTGCATATCAAGTGAGGTGTCATGGCTGTTACATTGTATCCACCACTCCTCGTTGTTACCATATTTGAATTAAATAGGTTCCTGCTCAGTGGATGGATGACAGGACACAGAGTATAACAAACAAACATGTGATACATGATGTGTTTGTGGAATGATTTCAATCATGAATGTTATATTTGCCAAACATATTAAAGCTTCTGCTTCTGACAATCAGCTGTTCACTTACTCATTAAACCTTGGGATACTGGGAGATATTACTAAAATAATTAACCTTTCCGTTTCCCCACTCCCTCCTCACCCCCTGCTTCATGGTGATAGATCAGATTCAAGGGCTAATTATTGGAAGGTTTAGCTTGGCCAAAAATATTTGAGATACAGTAGATTAACTGGACGTGTGCTTTGTGATGAAGACTTTTTGTCTAGCAGACTGAAGTCCTGTATTGTGCTCAATGCTGGTGTATAGTGATTCCAAACCTAGGATAACAAGAAGTGCAACTTTGTGTATTGTAATTCCATTAGGATGCCTTTAGTCTCTCTAACGTAGGATGTCTAAGATGTCACAAAATGTCTTAGCACTTGTTCAATATACTTACTCACATTTTCTGTTATTTACCTTTTCCTGAGATAGGGCACCCAGGTGGTTTGACTGCATTTTTGTGTACCTTTGGGATGCTATAAAATGTGGTCATAGTGGGGTTCAAATCCATCTTTTAACATTTTATTTAGTTTTTGCATACATGCTATGGTTGGGCCTTTTGGTTAGAGGAGAGCACCTGAGGTACCCTGGGAGATATGCTAATGGCTTTGCAAACTAAATTTAAATTGTTCTCATCTCGCACACTTCCTAAAATGATTTCCATACCAACTGTATTGAGTTGATAATCCTAAAGCACCAAGTAACTGGATGTAACGCCTGTATGCCCGCAGACCTGGCCAGTCCCCAGTACTGAGGTGGGTAAGGGTATAACACGCACCCACAGCAGTGAGGGCGTGCCCGGAGTGTGGTAATGCGTTGCCGGGCCTGGTAAGAAAGGGTTAATGTATCTTTGCAGAGTCCGGGGTGCCAGGGATCGGAGAGTAATGTGATGTCCGTAAGCCAATGTTCAAGGGTTGGAGAAAGCAGCGTAGTGAAGTCCGTAAGCCAAGGTTCAAGGGCATGAGAAAGCAGAGTAGTCAAGTCCAAAGCAGTACACAAGTTCAAGTCAAGGGAATCCAAACAGGGGCAGGGACAGGAACCAGCGCTGAAACAAACAAGGGAGCTTGGCATAGACACTGCACACACAGGAGCTACAGGAAAGCTATGCAGAGCAATGAGTAAGAGGACAGAGGGGGGTTATAAAGGAAGGGGAACCAATAGGGAAGAGAGGAGGAGCAGAGGGTTGAGTTAGAGTTTGCAGGGAAAGGTCTGATAGAGCAGGGGAGGAGACAGGGAAATAATTAAGAGATATGGCTTGTAAGCCACGGGGGGCGGAGCTAGAGTTTAGGGACTGCAGATAACTGGAACAGGTGCTCACGCCCTCTGTAAGGGTACTATGCGCGTGCACCGCACGTGTCACAGAGCGTGAGGGACGCAGCGCCGCGGGGGCGCTTGGCAATGAAGGCGAGAGGGACAGAGAGGCGGAGGAGCAAGGTAATGTGGAGGCTGGGGGAATAGAGGCACGCTGGGGGACGCGGGTGCCATGGAGGGGAGCGAGTGATCAGGAATGCGTGCGCACATTGCGGAGGACACGCACGTGGCCCGAACGCGCGTCAGGGTATGCCAACCGCGCCGCAGAGGAACGGCCGCGAGAAAAGGAAGGGAGAGAGTGAGGACGCAGGGAAGAGGGAGGGCTAGAGGCAGTGGAAACAGAGGTGACGGGGACACGTTGGGAAGCGCTAGTCCCCCGATCTGTCACAGTATCCCCCCCTTGAGGATCGGACTCCGGACGATCCTCCCACGGTTTATGAGGGAACTTCCAGCGAAACTGCCTAAAGAGCGTTGGGGCGTGAATGTGGTGAGACGGTATCCAGGAACCTTCCTCCGGCCCATAACCCTTCCAATGGACAAGGAATTGTAATCTGCCCCTGGACCAACGAGAATCGAGTATGGAGTGGACTTCATACTCTTGTTGTCCTTGAATGATGACAGGATTGGGTCTTTGAGGATGATCTGGAAAATGGGCATTTTGGATCACCGGTTTAATTAAAGACACATGGAACACCGAGGGAATCCTCATGGTAGAAGGAAGTGCCAAACGGTATGCGACCAGATTGATCCTCTCGAGGACTTTAAAAGGACCCAAGAATCTCGGGGCCAGTTTCTGAGGAGTCTTGAGCCTTATATTTTTCGAGGATAACCAAACTCTGTCTCCGGGTTTAAACGATGGGCCCGCTTGACGTCGCCGATCTGCCTTTGTCTTTTGTCTTTGAACAGCAGTTTGTAAGGTTTTTAGAATCTTTCTCCAAGAGTTTTGAAGAGTGGATACATGAGAATCCGCTGCGGGAACACCAGAGGGGAGGGAGGAGAGGGGAAGACTGCTAGGGTGGAATCCAAAATTAATGAAAAAAGACGACTCCTGCGTAGACCCATTTTTTAAGGAGTTAATAGCAAACTCGGCCCAAGGTAATAGGTCATCCCAGTTGTCTTGAGATTTGGAGACGAAGCATCTGAGATACTGCTCCAGGGTCTGATTCATTCTTTCCGTCTGACCGTTGGTCTGAGGGTGATTACCCGAAAAAAATAGAAGAGAAATCCCAAGTCTCTGGGAAAACGCACGCCAAAACTTAGAAATGAATTAAGAACCTCTGTCAGAAACAATTGAAATAGGTACACCGTGTAATCTGAAAATTTCTTTAGAAAAAATGTCGGCCAAAGTAGCTGAATTAGGAAGACCCTTGAGGGGTATAAAGTGTGAATGCTTGGAAAACCTATCTACTACAACAAGGATGGTATTCATCCCTTTAGAATTGGGGGGTTCCACAATAAAGTCCATAGAGATATGTTTCCAAGGTTGCTCCGGAATGGGGAGGGGCATGAGGAGACCAGAGGGTTTGTGACGGGCGGACTTGCTCTGGGCACAGACCGGACAAGCACTGGTGAAGTTGAAAATGTCTTTGTTCATCTTAGGCCACCATAAGGTCCGTTTGATAAGATCTGCTGTCTTCTTGAAGCCTGGATGACCGGCCGATCTCGAAGAATGCCCCTATAGTAGTATCTTGTGGCGAAAACGTGGAGCTGCGTACAAGCGTCCCTCTGGCACCCTAAATCTCCTGGGGATGTGAACCTGGGCTTTATTAATTTCATCCAAAGCATCGAAATTATTGGCGGAAATTATTAATTTGGCGGGGAGAATTGATTCAGAGGATTCGTTAGAGTCGTTCTCCATAGAGAACTGGCGAGAGAGAGCGTCAGCCTTAATATTTTTGGTGCCTGGAATATAAGAAATGGTATATTGAATCGAGAGAAGAACAGTGCCCAACGAGCCTGATGGAATCCTAATCGATGAGCCCCCTCAATATACAGTAAGTTTTTGTGATCGGTGAGGATGGCTATAGGTTCCTTGGTACCTTCAAGAAGGTGCCTCCATTCCTGGAGAGCCAACTTAATGGCCAGTAGCTCACGGTTCCCAACATCCTAATTTCTCTCAGCCGAAGAGAACTTCCGAGAAAAGAATCCACACGGATAGAGTTTATCCTGTGGAGTGGATCTCTGAGAGAGTACTGCACCGGCTCCCACATCAGAGGCGTCAACTTCTAGTGTGAAGGGAAGAGATGTATCTGGATGCCGTAGGATGGGTGCAGACACAAAGGCCTTCTTGAGGAATTTGAAGGTTTCTATGGCTTCGGGAGACCAAGTAGTCGGATCAGCACCCTTCTTGGTTAAGGCGGTGATAGGCAGAGCGATGGTAGAGAAATTACGGATGAAGTTCCGGTAATAATTGGCAAAGCCAAGGAAGCGTTGCACAGCCTTGAGAGAATTCGGCAAGGGCCAGTCGAGTACAGAATTCAATTTCTCGGGATCTTGGTTAGAGATAATATAGCTGAAAAGGGTGGTAGGTCACAGAGGTGGCCTTAAAGACTCCTATTTGCACTCGCTTGACCAGTTGACTTAGGCTAGGAAAAATTCAATCCTTGGAGATAACTCCATAGCCCTACATGTACAATTATAAAATCACATTTATTAAACATATATACAAAAGAGACCTAATGTCTAAAAATGCCACTATGTGGCTCCAGGGAACACAGAGGAAGCACAGGGGTAGGGGAAATTTGCTGTTTAGAGTATATTCCGTTATTGGGAGACTGCTACTGAGTATACTGTTGTATTGGTTTTGCTAGTACTTTCCTAGGGGGAATTCCCATCATAATCCTCTGTTAATAACATTGAGGTGTATAGCCTGTGTAATAGGTTGGGATCCCAGCATGGGAAGGTTATTAGGTAGTTGTGGTTTATCACCGTGAAAACAGCATCTAAAGCGGCATAACTGACTTTCTTGCTTCATTAATAATAGCGGCGCCACGCTAAACGTAGTGACGCCCAGACTGCTAACAGTTTTGTATAGCGGGGCGCCTCCATAGGAGCACCTTGCACCTTACTGAAGGAAGGTAGAGGGACATTATATAGGGGTCCCTAAACTATCCTGTCTATACTGTATACTACATTATATGACACATAGGGACTTTACCCTGAACTATATAGCCCAATCCTACACGGTGATAGACCACAACTACCTAATAACCTTCCCATGCTGGGATCCCAACCTATTACACAGGCTATACACCTCAATGTTATTAATAGAGGATTATGATGGGAATTCCCCCTAGGAAAGTACTAGCAAAACCAATACGACAGTATACTCAGTAGCAGTCTCCCAATAACGGAATATACTCAAAACAGCAAATTTCCCCTACCCCTGTGCTTCCTCTGTGTTCCCTGGAGCCACATAGTGGCATTTTTAGACATTAGGTCTCTTTTGTATATATGTTACGTCAACTGATCAAGCGAGTGCAAATAGGAGTCTTTAAGGCCACCTCTGTGACCTACCACCCTTTTCAGCTCAATTACCTATCCCGTATGCACCCTATCCTTATTTACCAGCCAATTTTATTCCAAATTTATGGTGAGCGGTAGCCTATACCTACCTTGTTAGAGATAATATAGCCTAGGAAGGCTGTGGAAGTCTGATGGAACAGACATTTCTCCATTTTTGCGTAGAGGCGATTAGCACGAAGCCTAGAGAGTACCAGTTTGGTATGGCGAATGTGCTCCTCCAAGTCCTTAGAGAAAATGAGGATGTCGTCCAAATATACTGTATGATGACGAACATCCCCAAAACATTCCGGAAGATATCGTTCATGAACTCTTGGAAAACAGCAGGGGCATTGCACAGACCGAACGACATCACTAAATACTCATAATGTCTTGAATGCGTGTTAAACGCGGTTTTCCATTCATCCCCGTCTCTTATTCGAATAGGATTATAGGCCCCTCTTAAATCGAGTTTGGAGAATATAGATGCTCCTTGTAGATGGTCGAAGAGTTCAGAAATTATAGGGAGAGGGTATCGGTTCTTTACCGTAATTTTGTTAAGCCCACGAAAGTCGATACAAGGTCTTAGGGAGCCATCCTTCTTTTTCACGAAGAAGAAGCCTGCATCGGCGGGGGAAGTAGAGTTGCGGATGAACCCTTTTGCCAGATTCTCTTGGATATAAGTCATCATACTTCTGTCTCTGGCACAGATAAGGGATACGACTTGGATTTAGGGAGAATAGTTCCTGGAATTAAGTCAATAGGACAATCGTAGGGGCGATGGGGAGGTAATACCTCAGCTTGTACTTTGTTGAAGACATCTAAATACTCTTGATACACCGTCGGCAGAGTGGAAAAGTTAGAGGAAGGGGTGTCCAGGCCAGTGAGCACGGCAGCAGGAGGAGGAGTAACCGTCTTCTCTGAGGTGGTAGTCCATTGGATGGGTAACACATCGGTCCAATCTATACGTGGATTGTTAAGCTGCAGCCATGGCAATCCTAGAATAACCTGGACAGTAGGGGAGTGAAAAACATCAAAGACCATTACCTCATTATGGCCATCCGCGGTGGTCAGGGTAAGTGGAATGGACTCCCAAATGATGAAGGCTGGTTGGAGCGGGTGTCCATCGATAGCCTCCAGGCCAATGGGCGATCTTTTCTTGACCAGTGGAATTCAGGCGAAGGTGTGATCAAGAAAGTTACCACCAGACCCGGAGTCGATAAACGCTTTCACTTCTATTTGAAGATCAGGACCCTCCAGCATTACAGGAAGAATTAGCATCTTAGGTAATTCCTTAGGGAGAGAGGGGCAGGGAGAGATAGTACCCCATAGAAGCCCCTCTACCTTTACTGGGCGTTCCCATTTCCCGGCATCAGGCAACAGTTTTGGAGCCGGTGCTCAGGGGAACCGCAATAATAGCAGAGACCCTCCTCACGACGTCGTGCTTTCTCAGCAGCCCGAGGTTGTTGGCTACCGATTTGCATCGGTTCAGGAGCATCCAACGCAGAGAAGGGCGAAGGAGGAGACCTATGAGAAACAGACGGAGGGGGGAGAGAATGAGAACAGTGACGCTCGTGTTGTCGTTCTTGGGTGCGTTGATCCATACGGATGCTGAGAGAAATTAGTTCTTCAAGAGAAGAAGGCCGAGCATGAGCTGCGAGATCATCCTTTAGTGTCGTACAAACCGTGCCAGTATGGTGCGGCAAGAGCCTCGTTGTTCCATTGGGTCTCTGCGGCGATGGTGCAGAACTCCACCGCGTATCTTGCAGCTACCTCCAAGATAAATACAAAAAAGACACAGCACACAACGCTCATAGTGTATGAAAAATTATATTCACATAAGCAATAAATGGGTAAGTAATGTGCGTACATCAAATGCAGCAACAACAAGCAGTTTCGGGATATGTTACCCAACGCCTCTGGAGACCGGAATAGGTGTCCTCACAGGGGTAGAAACGCTGATATCTCTGGTGCAGGGTCCTAGTGGGGTAGATGCACAACCTCTGCTGGTCCTTGCTCCCCAGAGCACGAGTAGAAGGGGAGCTGCTGGCCCATGCAGTGCTTTTGCAAAGCGAAACTAAGCATCAGCTGGGCGCTGGCACTCTCCTCCGTGTGGAACACTTCCTGGTTGATGACGTCACCAAGGGGAGTCGCCGATTTCGGCGCCGTTCAAACTCAGACAGCTCGCGCAGTAGGGTGCTAGTAGATAGTTAGAGCACTTGTCCAGAATGTCCTACGCGTTTCAAAACCAACAGGTTTCTTCATCAGGGACTAAAATCGAGTGGTTTCAGGTAAATCCTAAAAACCCCGCGATCTTGCCTCATTGGCTGAGCCGTCTACTCTCTTATCCAATAGGAGAGCGGCAGGGGCAGAGTTAAAGTCCCGAAAGGCAAGCGTCACTGGTAGTCATAAACATATGAAAAAAACCTCAATAAACTTTATTAACAACAACAATGATTACCAGGACGCGATTGATGATACTAAAACAAAGAGAAAAGTGTTAAAATATGGCAAAAAGCACAATAACAGGTTGTATCAGTTGCCCTATGGACTTGGATGACTAATGGAGAATTATGTTATATAAAAGAAGCTTGAAAATTGTTCAGAGCAGACTATGGGCCTCATGCAGTAAGCGTTGATAAGGGAATTATCGCCATTTTATAGGCAAAATTGGGTTTGAGATTCAGTAAGCACCGATAAGTGCTTGATTTCGCCAGGTTTCGGAGCCGATTATTTTGTTATGGCCATTCGCCTGCCGATAAGCCTGTTTTCGCCACTGATCGCCACTTTTTTAAATCGGCTGGATTCAACAAAAAAAAACAGCTTATCGGGCCTGATCGGCACTACGAAATTGAGATGTTATGGCCAATTTCTCCCGCCAACTAAAGTTGGCAGTTTGGAGGGGAGAACGATCGCTAAGGCTGCCGGAACGGCACTTAGAAAAAAAAAACTTCTGTACATCAATAGAGTCAATGGAGCGGGGACGTATAACAGTATAGTACTGTTTACGTTTCATTGCTCACAATACAAACGTCATTTGCATTACAGTGTGGGTGCATTCCCTGCATTGTGTCACAGCTGACGTGTATTATTTGCATAACATTATACTTTTACATGTTTGCAGCATTTGCGGGTCACATTACTCATCATGTGATGATGTGGCAAGGGAAAATACTATACTCAACTCTTAAAGGAGAACCTCACATCATATCACACATTTTATTGAACTGAGCGACAATTATTTACATGATGTTACACATGTCACACATGTCACACATACACAGTATATTCATGTTCCTTTACATTACACAATGCTTGTAATGTTTCACGCATCTTTAAACGTACATGTACATCTAAATTCTCATGTTTACATCTACGTTTGGTCCTCCCTATTTTCATGACGTCACTTATTGGACAGTCAATCACATTGCATGTTTACATTGTAACCGTTGCATTACAAGCACTTCAACCTAACTTATACACACATGTACAGTAATTCATCATTGGGACACCTTGTAAACTCATTCTCTAGCAACTATCCTCCTTACAGAAATGCATGCATATGCACACGACTATTCATTGTTGTCAACATGTCACAATAACATGGCTAATTACACATGTTACACAAAACTTTTCCCACGTCAATCTCAGCCTTTTTGTCTAATTACATGACTGACTGTTGCGTTCAGAAGTTTTACATGCATTGCACATGCAACTATTTATTTGCAAGCAATGTTTCTACAAAGCTTCACGTCACATCATTGGCAAATATCATCATTCCCTGCAGAATACACACAACAAATACTTATAACAAGAACTGCACACAGCTTGCCACAGAAGTACTTTATTATGTTAATGTAACACCTTGCATTTTACTATGTCACCTGACATCATCACATACCTATTTAAAGGACGCCCATTACCTGCTCATTCACAGCTACTCATTTCAAAATGTTGAGATTGTTTAGGAGACGGAGGAACATTCTTTTCTATGACATGCTTGATGATGAAGAGAATCATATAGGGCAAGGGAGGGACACACCGAGGGACAGTGACAGGGACAGTCACGCGGATACGACAGGGACAGGCCGAGGGACAGGTAGAGGGACAGGAGATCAGAGGAGAAGACAGAGGAGACAAGTTGTGCCTCGTCCGCGTCTGTACAGGGAGAGAACCCTGTTAGATGGGATGAGTGAGGAGGAGATTGTAAGTCGCTATCGTTTGAGTTCAGCAGCAATCTTAGCTCTTTATCAGGAGATAAGGGGAGATTTAGATTTTTTCACAGCCAGAGGTCGTGCAGTCCCTGGGCTTGTTAAAATGCTGTGCTCATTACATTATCTTGCTTCCGCGTCATACCAGACAACTGTGGGCATAGTGGGCGGGGTCTCGCAATCTACATTCTCGCGGGCCTTGACCCAGTTTCTCTATGCACTCAATAGACGCGCTAGGAATTATATTCATTTTCCTACAGAGGCGACAGAGTGGCTGGAAGTCAGGACTGGCTTTTATAATATAGCAGGGATACCATGTGTGCTGGGTGCAATCGATTGCACACATGTTGCTTTGATTGCACCTAGTCAGAGTGAGCATGTGTACCGCAATCGGAAGCACTACCATTCACTCAATGTACAGGTGGTATGTGATGCGACGATGAGGATAATGCATGTGGTACCCAAATTCCCTGGTTCCAGTCACGATTCCTCCATCCTGAGGAACTCTTCAGTCTTCCATGCGTTCGAAGAGGGACATTTTGAACATGGTTGGCTGCTGGGTGAGTACACATTTACATGTTATAACACAAAACACATTTTTATTTAGGAATGTTGGCATTGTACAATTTGATCACTAATGTCAGCTTATGTGTGCTCCATTCATTATAGGTGACTCAGGATACGGAATTAGGCCGTGGCTCTTGACTCCGGTGCTAAACCCTCAAACTGAAGCAGAGGACAGGTACAATGCAGCCCATATATCTACAAGATCTGTTATAGAGAGGACATTTGGCCTACTCAAGACCAGATTTAGGTGTCTGGACAGAACTGGTGGGGCTCTTCTATACAAGCCTCAAAAAGTGTCTGATATTATCCTTGCCTGTTGCATTTTGCACAATGTTGCACTGAGGCACAATGTACAGTCAGACCTAGCTGAGCCTGTGGTAGACGAGCATCCCACCCATGTAGCTGCTGAAAATGAACAAACAGCCAGTGGTGGCCAGACACGCCAGAATCTCATCAATTCATTTTTTTCTTGTAAGTAAAAACATATATGTGCCAAGTTCTACTTTTATACTTACATTATGTTATCTTAACAATATGGAAAATAGCTGAAGCGCTCAAATGCAGGTATATCTCAAAATGATAATAAGCCAGACCACTGTACCAGGGTACTAACAATTGATATAGTACCTATTGTGTCATATAATGGGTACTATCCTCCTGAAGACAGGTGGTGTGTGGTGCAACCCACTCACCATATGTCTCATTGGCAGGTTCCCCTGAGAAATATGCAAATACTCACATCCTGGTAGGGCAGGCAGGCAGGCTGTGCAGCTACTCAATGCAATACAGGGAAAAGGGAGACCAAAAAGCGCACCAGCACAAACGGAGCAGGAAGAAACCAGAACAAAAAAATGATTAAAAGGGCACTTTAATGTGGCAAAAGACCCATCCAATGCATTTCGAACGGATTGAAAAAGAACGCTGCGACGTTCGAAATGCATTGGATGGGTCTTTTGCCACATTAAAGTGCCCTTTTAATCATTTTTTTGTTCTGGTTTCTTCCTGCTCCGTTTGTGCTGGTGCGCTTTTTGGTCTCCCTTTTCCCTGTTATCTTAACAATAATGTTTTTTTATATACCCTTCTGGTAGGACACAGATGAATATGGGTTGCACACCTTTCTTCTCTCTGCTGTGTGCACAAAGGGATGTGGCACCGGTATGTTATTGTTGCACAGGTTATATAATCCCTCTTCAATTTTACTTTAGTTGTGTGTATGTGAATACAACTGGGGTAACAAAGCACTAATATTTTAGCATTGTGTTGTTCCTTATGCTAACACAATACACATATTATGCCCATACTCATTCATGCTTCTAGTATGCTTACATACAATGTTATTGGTGCAGTGTAACATGTACATCCATATGATGTGTACACCAGCCTGATTTACATTTTGAATGTCATGAAATATACATGGTGTTGCACATTTAACACCAAATACACACTTTGCTGTGTTGTTTACGGTACTGAAGATGGCATGTCAATGTTTGCAATTTATATATTGTTCCTTTGCATTATAGGTATATCTCCAGTATGACTGATCATGGTATGTATATTTGCTGACATCTCTCATAAGATGTGCCTACATCAATCTTCCTATAATTATTTGAAGTCAAAACCCAACATATTGGTTTAAACACAAATGTTACATATATGTACTTTCTGTATCATGTACTGCACCGACACACTTTATTCGAGCAAATACCCGGTATGTACCTGGCAGATACCTGGAATGCGCCGCTCCTCACCTCTGACAAGCCCCGTTGCATTTGCCTTCCCAGCCTGGGTTCAGGCCTGGCTGACGGGCGGCTGATCTGTTAAATGATAATGATTAGGATTTAATAGGCTGCAATGCTTCGCGTGTCTACCAGATGGCATAAATTCATGAATTGTAATGCAGTATATATATATGTACTGTGCAGTATTGCAGCCAACGGGAATAAAATGCTTCAATCCCTGCCGGAAAATAACTCAATGCACTCGGGCAGAAAACAGTCACAAACCTCAATACACCCGGGTATACCCGAATACGTGGGACTAGCCGAGCTCGAATAAAGTGTGTCGCCAGTGTATATGCATTTAGCTACTCTTGAGCTTTCATGTGCATTGTATTAGAAAATGATTACTCCCATTTCATCACATTTTATGTATGTTTCCTTATAAATTCCATTAATGTAATATAGAGGTGTTTGGAGACAAGGGGATAACTGTACTTATTTCTTTACTTACGGGAGATCATTCATCACGGATGAAATTGACTGATCATAAAACTCCATGCATGAATGCCTGCAATCACAACAATGCGTACTACATCTTATATTTAGCAATGTTGGTGTTTTGTAATGCTAGGAATTAATAGTCAACATTAATTTAAATTTGTGACATGTGTATGTATAAGTCACACGTGTGTGGATGTGTCCTACATGTACCAAGTGTTAAACTGTTAACAGAGAAGACAAATTTGTCACTAATGTTACTGTCATTTAGCATTTATAATTTACCAATATGACAATGTTGGTAATATTTTTGCAATATAAATCACGTCACTTCATCATTATCATGATGATAATTATCAAGTATTGTCACAATTGTAACGTCAATCACGTGCACATTTGCATAGACACACTTTGTAAGACAACTGTTTGTGTCTGTATCAATTTGTGTAGGATCCATGTATAACACCGACAAATGATAACACCAGCTTTATTATGGTAGCTTATATCATCATATTGACTATACTATGTATTTTTAGAACGTTTAATAAACACAGTAAACTATAGTTAGTTAGGTTAATGAAATATACACAGAAACGTACTTCATTACATGATGTTGATGTCATATTCAGAACATCATGCATTGTAGGGGACCACAACATCTGGCCAATAACATTATTTGCTACAGTCCCAAACCATTTTATCAACATACCCATGTAACAAGAGATTTTTAACAATAAATGGCTAGTTGGTTGTAAGTGTCCTTTACATTGGGAGAAGGAGTGGCTCAGTGAGTAAAGACACACACTGGCACTGAGATTTTGAAGCAGGGGAGTCTGGTTCAATTCCCGGTGTCGGCTCCTTGTGACCTTGGGCAAGTCACTTTATCTCCCTGTGCCTCAGGCGGCAAAAAATAAATTGTAAGTTCCACGGGCCAGGGACCTCAGCCTGAAAAATGTGTCTGTAAAGCGCTGTGTACAACTAGCAGCGCTATACATGAACATGCTCATATTATAAGTATTATTATTATTATTATTATTATTGTTACATAGTTTCGACAGTCATACGTTCCATTACACAATAGAATTCACAAATGTGTTAGCAGAGTGGGAATGGTTGTTATATATAAAACACACCATGCCATAAAATGATAGTAGTCATTAAAGAACACTCAATAAAAATTCATGAGGCACCATTTTGCAACATCATTATGTTAATTAAGTGCTTATGCAATATAGGCATAAGGGTATCACATTTTTAATTGTTTGTTAATAAGCGCTGCAAGCAATATAAAATTAGTTCCATATGTAGTATAGTAGTCGGTGGCTCCTCCTCACAATCATCTCATATAAAGGTAGACTCTTCTGAAATCATACATTGATCCGATTGTATCTTCCCCGACATCTCTGAAATACAGCAAACACATGATGGTCAAATATGGCACCTTACTATATATGTATCCGTGACAACGCATTACACAGCTCTATATGATTGTGTACATACACACGTCACTCACTTATATGTTAGAAGTACAAGTGTACATCAGTATATAATGTTTCTTTAAATTTGTAGCAGGCATAACTATGTATATGATGTGAACGTTGCCTGTATACTGAAAAATGTGCGCGCACATCTTAGTGTGCGCACGCACTTCACGCTTGGCTGCACTAACTGTTAGCGCATGCGCAAAACAAAGCGTACGTTGTGCGTTCAATACATCTTGAAAATACCATTAAACATAAAATCTTTATTTCAAATACAATGAATACGAAACTACATTCGTTCTAAACGAGTACATCTGTATTCTTTTTAAACAGACGTGTTTGGACAGAAAGGACGGCCGATAACACAATGCGCAAATGCAATACGTGTGACGTCATGTTAAACCAGCGTGAAACGCACGCTAACACTCCTCCCACTCAATTAACATTCAGCTAACGCCCAGTTGACGCCTACAAACACTGAGCCGCACACATGACACACTGCAGTTACCGTTACTATAACAAAACATGACAGCCAATAGGCTTTGAGGCGCGCACGTCGCTTGGGGGCGGGACTTACATCCGTAATCCTTTTTAAGGACGCCTTGGGCCATGACAAGGGTCCCACGTCATACGTGGTGGACCCGCTTTTAAATGTTGCATGATAACAAAACAGGTATGTGTTAGAGTTATGTTAAAATGTTGCTAATATGGTTAAAGGGATAGGAAAGTACGTATATTTATTCCATCAGCAATGTGTACTACTCTTTCAGGTTATACTATATTGTATTCGGCAACAATTTCTTTGTGATCGCTACATGTTATGCAGTCTGCAATGTTACGCTGTATCCACGCATTGAAAGGGAAAATGGTGGTTAAAAAAAAAAAAAAAACATTTAAACGCACAGTCAACGCATAACGGTTGTTATATTTACCATTCTTCTAGAATTAACTGTTCGTCTGGCTGCAACTGGTCGCTCCAGAAATGCAAGGCATTTTCATCCACGCTTGACCCACCCGCTGAATCCAGTATGACACACATCTCCTCCATGAAGCGCTCATAGGAATCGCCACTGCTTTCTTCAAACAATTGGTCAGGAGGTAGGTTCATTTCTTCTGGTTCCCATTCCAATGCATTTTCAGCTGAAAGGCTTGGTACATAATCATAGTACTTTTGTGGTTGTACAATGTGGGTTTCAGGAATGGAGGGTGCAGATATTGCAGCAGGTATCGATTCACACGGAACAGTAGTAGCGGATCCATTGCTATTGGCATTAGGAATAAATATGCCTTTCACAACAATATATGTGCCCTCTTTCAGGGTAAAATGCTTTTCCTTTGCAATCTTCCAGAAACCATAGGTGTGTTCTAGCTTATCCTGCACACGTTCAAAAAAGTCATTAGTTGATAAAGTGAATCTTATTGAGGAATTAAAATTCCGCGCATGCCTACGGTCTTGGTAATAAGGATATTTAGCTCGAATCAAATCATAGATTTGGCGTGTGCTTGCTTTGTGTCCGCGACTGTTTAAAATTGCTTCTGAAACCATGTACTTATAACCTAAGAGGGGATTCATATGGTTAACGAATTCATCAGCCATGTCAGAGTAGCACAAAAGATGTGTGCAGTTCTGTCTTCTTTGCTCATCAAAATGATTCTGCTCAATGGCTAACAAATTCCTGTGTTTCGTTTTCAAGGTCAACAAAAGTAACTACTTTTACTCCTTATTTCAAACGCCAATTGGATGTGTCCTTTTAATTGGTTTAACTTTTGTGGTTAGTGATAGGCGAATGTGAGAAAAACATGTATCATTTTTTTATCTCGTTTGTGAAAACATTCCTACACTTATTTCAGTAACATTGAGTTTTCTAGAAAAATAACAAAGAGCACTGTGTGAAAATAGTGCTTAGACAGCCATATCAGTAAATACACACACCTGCAAAATGAAATGTTTTTTTCCCACATACATTTCTGTGTGTATTTGAAATTCTGGTTAACTACCTGTCTGCATGAGTTTAAATACGTGTGTATCTATATATATATAAATATATCTCTCTCATAAAAATATATATATATATATATATAAAGTGTATATTGTACTATATGTATAGTGTGTGTGTGTGTGTGTGTATATATGTATATGTATATATATATATATATATATATATATATATATATATATAATGTATCTTTTTTTTTTTTTTTTATATTGCAGGAGTACACACAACATATTGATGGCAGTAAGTAGGCCTTGTATGAAACCTATTTAAATGGTGATAAACATGAGTGAATTAAGTAATAAACATTTGTTTGCACCCAATAATGTTAGAGGCTCACACTTAGTATAGTTGTCAAACATTAGGCCTGTATTATTAAAATAGTGTGTTTTCACAAGGAAGCATGAAGTGTATGTTTTTTGTAAATACATCTATACCAGTTTAGATAGTACTATATATATACACACACACACACACACACACACACAGTGTGTGTCTGTGTGTGTGTGCATATATCAATACATATTACATATATTTTAGTATAAATTCAGAGATGTTCTTGAAACAAGAACACATAAATGATTAAAGGACAACATTACAATGGCCACCAAAGGTAAGTAATATTTAACACAAAATCCTGCTGTACACGTACAAGAAAGATGTTTGCAGTTAAATAGGTGCTTTTATAATTGCATGAAAATAATATGCACATGCAATGATTACATCAATTAACACACCCAAATGCAATGTTTTGCTGCAAAGTCAATGGCAGCTTCTCTAAACTTAGCAACTGGCTCCTGGTGGACCATTACTGAACAGACGATTAATACATCAATATTTATAACACTATTCATTAATTAGGAGTGTTAACATTTCCAAAACTTCACGTGTACAAGAACATACTTGAAAGTTTGGAAACAACACAGTCTTCAGCATACATACAATAGTAATTAGATAATCTGAAGTCAACAAAACAAGGCCAAAGACATATTTTGTGAATTTTAAAATGTATTTTTTTTGTTCCTTTTGCGAGCGAGTAACAGGCCTGCTTGTTGTCTCTTGAATTTTCCTTTTTCTTTTGCCACCAACTTTAGGTACAACAGAGCCACTTTGAGTGGCCTCTGGCACTTCACGGGCAGGGCTTGTGGCCAGTGACTCACCTACAGGGCTTTTGGGCAGTGACTCACCTACAGGGCTTTTGGGTAGTGACTGTTCACCTACGGGGCTTGTGGCCAGTGACTCACCTACAGGGCTTGTGGCCAGTGACTCACCTACAGGGCTTTTGGGCAGTGATTCACCTACAGGGCTTTTGGGCAGCGATTCACCTACAGGGCTTTTGGGCAGCGATTCACCTACAGGGCTTTTGGGCAGTGACTCACCTACAGGGCTTTTGGGTAGTGACTGTTCACGGACAGGGCTTGTGCCCACTGACACATGTGAGCAAGTTGGTAGACACTGCACAAGTGATGGTTGGTCTGTTTCATGTGTGTCTTGTTTTGTTTTTGTCGCCTCCTTTGTAGGTGTCTGCTGCTGAATTTGTACAGATGGCAGCGGTAGGATGTCATCAGGAACCTGCACAGCAATGTCTGCTACTTGACCGGTAACATTTGGGCCTGGTGAATGAATATCAGATGAATGTGGTGAAAACTGACCTGCATGAACAGATCCTGCCTGTGAGGTGTTGAATTGTGGTACATTAGTCATTCTCCAGTAATTAGCTTGTGTTTGCTGAACAACTAATGCTTCGAATGAGGTGTTGATTTTTTGCAACTGTTTAGGCACTTCAATGAAGACTCTGTGGAGATGTGCCAATTGTGAAACTGTTTCTTCCTGCAGTGCAATCATCCTTTCCAGCACTGTCATCAGGTCAGAATGGCGACGATTTTCTGCTTCCACAATTTTTCCCTCAGAAGCTACAATTGCATCATATGTGGTATTTGCTGGACGTTTTGGCGGTAAAACAGTTTCAATTGGAACCTCTTCATGGTCACTTGCTTGTATTTGTGTGTCTATGGCGGCGGCGGTGGCATCATCATCATCATCATCATCATCATCAAAATCCTCTTCATCATGTTCTACAAATAAATGTACACATTATTAAATGGCATGTTAATCTCTGCTGTGTTACTATGTAATTGTACTGTGTCATAAGTAACAACTAACATGTTTCCATACGTTTTATAACCTCACATTAAAAACTACCTTGACTTAAGAATAATGTTTGGACTCAGTATGAAATATGAGTGAATGAAAACTTGCTGTAAACTCACAACTCTACATGATAGTTAACATCACTAACACAATACAAGTTGCCTTACACTTCATTTTCACTGACACTAAGTAATCCTATTTAAAGAAGATGTGCAAAACAAATAATGAACATGACAACATAACATATAGAAGAGCACATATTATATGGCCACCAACTGATACACTCACCTTCTAGGTGTGTTGAGCTGGCTGACCCAGGTGAAGACACTTGTTCAGTCTCAGGTGACACATGTCCTTCAGGGGCAACTATATATAACAATAACATAAGTTTTACATTTACATGTGTAAATATTGAACAAACAGTTATTGTATGTTCTGTATTTATGAGTACCTAACAGCATCATTTCCTTAACCCAAAATGTGTGTGTGAAAGTGAACATAAATAGTTGTAATAACAATGTACATGCCTGTGTACTTAGAACTTTTGAGTTCCCTAACATAAAACATACTATGTTCCTGCAGTAATGCGTGAGGATAAATAGATAAAATTTGAACATAAAAATCATATGTTGTGTAGTGATATCAGTATCATAATGTACATAACTATCATGAGATGACCATTCACAATGGTTATCATGAAGGTGGTCATATTGCAAAAAGTGTTGTTTTTGGTAGAGGATATGTGTGGTACATTAATATAAGATGTGGCACACATGAATGTGGCTGTGACTAAACAAGACAACACATGCAGTGTGTGATAATGTGTCGTTGATAGTAGTAGTTCAACTATAGATATGAGTGAACTAATGTGTGACGTACGGTTTGATAAGTAATGAGTTGTTGGGGCATTTAGTAGCCAAAGTGAAGCTTTCAAATGAGTGTGATTAACTTCAGTTGTGCTAGTCAGGTTGTAAGAACGGTATTCCCTTCCCCAAAAAGCCTAATCAGCCACACCTTTCAATTACTTGAAACAGGTGAAAATGGTGTGAACTAAGTTTACCCTAAAATGAGGCTGTAATTAGTGTGTGTGCTGAACCCCACCCCCTCTGTTGAAGTGTATGCTGTGATGAGATATTAATTGCAGCTGCTTTAACACAATGGTAGATGAGCTAAATAGTCGTGTGCAGTTTTTAAGTTAGGAAAACAATGACATAAAATATGATACGTGTGCCTCATTATGCTGTCTGTATATGACTTAAAGCAAAAATGGACCTTTTCATAAACAACTATAGATGTGTTAGTGCAAGTGATGTTTGTAGGCCGTTGCATGCAATATATTTGATGCATGCTTAAAATAGGCAGTAATGTCATGTTTGTCGGAGTAAAATAAATAAAATACACAATAATATTATACATATTTCTGTTCTGTACCTGTAGCTAGTAATAATTTCTCATTAACATGTGTTACACATGTGTACTACCCTGTTGTTCCCCATCTTCGCCCACCATCAATTGCTTCCACTGCAGCAATGCATTTTGGGAATTCACATGTAAATGAGCACGCAATGGCACGTGCTATATTAGTTACTGCTTTTAGTAGGACTACAACATATATGTCTATTTTGAGATATATATATATACAGAATCAGACATATACATATATAGATGCAGGTATGCTTATATTGTGAAGACAGTATAAAAAGCAGTGTAACTATGCAAAATAACTGTAAGCAACGACACGCCTAGTACAGTAATATTTCTCACCTGGTGGAAATTGTGAGGGGTAAATTCCTATATCACGGTCACCAGGTAAGCCTTCCACGACGACGGGAAGTAATTTTGCCCGAAGCAGCTCCTCCAATGGACTTAATATGAGACGTTGTGGTGTCGGCCCACCTCCAGTGCCAGTAGCATGCACGCGTTGGTGTTGTATTTTCTTTTTCAATTTGGACCTAATATCATCAAATCTCTTGTGACAATTCCGCTTGTCCCTCACATGATTCCCACACGCATTGACACCAATGACTATTGTGTCCCACATTTCTTTTCTGCTTGCTGAACTTGTCCGCCCTTGAAAAACATATAAAATATATGAGGTAAATGATTAATAATAGAAGCACCAGTTTCCTACACTGCTAGCTGTTCCAAGAGATAGCAAACATGCTGTTTTATGTGTAATATGTGAAGCACATGAGCATTCACTACTAAACCTATACATGTAAGCAAGGTTGCATTCATATTGTATGCAGTTATGGCAAATTGACCGCCTGTGTTTAGTTGTCCTTGTAAGGCATGATAAAAAGCTGTGTTTCCAGACTAATTAACATAGAAAGATATTGTGAAGCCATATTTGCATATGAACAAAACTCAGATGACCTAGGATCACATGTATTTGAATAATAAATGTAAATGTACACTTACCTAGTAAATGTCCATATATACTGTCATAGTGCTCCAGAATGCCAGTGACAAGAGCTGTATTTTCCTGGTCATTGAAGCGAGGATTACGTGGCTTCTCCACACGTTTCTTCCGAGCAGGTTTAGGGTCAGAGCTTGGCTGGTGCTGACTGGACTCTCCTTCTTCCAATGGAAGAGCCTCCAAAAGCTGCCCACCAGCAAGCACGCCACCACCATCCACCCCATCAGCAACTGCGCCACCAGCAGCACTCACAGCACCAGCACTCCCACTCCTAGCACCAGCACACCCACTCCTAGCACCAGCACTCCCACTCCTAGCACCAGCACTCCCACTCCCAGCACTCCCACTCCCAGCAACAGCACTCCCAGTAACAGCACTCACACTCCCAGCAACAGCACTCCCACTCCCAGCAACAGCACTCACACTCCCAGCAACACCACTCCCACTCCCAGCACCAGCACTCCCACTCCCAGCAACACCACTTGCAGCACCAGCAACATCACTCCCCTGAACAGTACGTTCACTCCGACGCGTACTCGCACGAGTAGCACTCCCACTCCCACCAGCATCACTCTTCCCACGCTTTGCGGGCATACTTCCAGCACTCACAAAAAACAGACAACTAATGTACAGCCAATCACACGAAACACTTCCACATATAAAACAAGACAAAGATGTAAACAAAACAACAATGGACAAAGCTCACCCAATACACAACAAGTCTCTCCGTCAATATGCAAATGCTCAATCAGCCAGCTCTGTGCGTCTCTCTCTCTCTCTCACTCCCAACAACACAGAGAATGATTAGCAGTACACGTTGCCTTTAAATATGGTGCGCAATCCAATACATGCTTGTTTCGCCTGATTCAGCAAGATTTGTGATTGGGCAACCTATCAACACCCCGCCACGCACGCCGATACACCTGTGTGTGATCGGATAATCATCGTGAGAGTGGGCGGATTTGTTTTCGGGTTGATTTTGAATGTATTCGGCACTTACTGCATACGGAGAGGAAAAATCGCCATTAACATGACTAATCGGTAAACTTGCCGATTTCACTTAATCGACGCTTACTGCATGAGGCCCTATATCTAAAAAGCAGCAGACTAAAAAATCTTGAAACTGATTTGAAATTACAATAAAAATATTTTATAAAAGGACATAGAACCGCAAATATATATTTCGTTTAAAATACTGGAAAGAGTTAAAAGGAGTTAAATGTGATTAAAAGATCAGTACAGAGACCAGATATCTATATCTTCATTTAAACCCCCTGGATACAAGGTGTTTAATTTGTGCATCCAGAAGGTTTCCTGCCTAGATAGTTCCTTAACCCTATCCCCCCCTCTCCTATTTTTTGGTATATGCTTAATGCCTTTAAATAGGAGGGTTGAGGGATCACTATTGTGACATAATGTTTTGAAAGGCTATGTTTCATAAACCCTAGTTTAATGTTGCGCAGAAGTTCTAAAATGCGTACTTTTAAAGCACGTTTAGTGCGCCCCACATAAAAAAGGCCACAAGGACACTCTAATAAATAAACTACATGGTCAGTATTACAAAGGATAAAATCATAAAATAAAATGATAAAGTGTACTTCCGTACACGAAACTCGTAGGCGGGTGCTAACCTCCGCTTGTTTTATGGATTAAATTAAGGATCATTCTTCAGTTATTGCTTGGTGACCCAATCCTTTGGCTGTGCGCCAGTTCTCCTTTTTCAACATTGAAATTCAATTTGCATTAACCACTTCTCATTTTCCCTGTGCAAGGTCTAAAGTGGCCTATATTATCGCCCTGCTGACCGGTGATGCCTTGGCCTGGGCATCCCCATTTGGGAACAAAGACCAGAGATCACTCAGGACTACTCCCGCTTTATAAAAGAATTTAAGCAGATACCCCGGGTCGCAAGATCACTGTGGCATCCTCTCTTTTCCATATTTCTCAAGGTCTCTGGCAAGTCGCTAAATACGCCCCTGAGTTCAGGACAGAGACAAACTGAAATATTGAGGCTTTGTCTGCGGCCTTCTAGCAGGGTCTAGCCGAACCCCTCAAGGATCAATTGGCCGCCCAAGACAGACATACCAATTTGGAGCATCTCATTGCGGTATGTATCCGTATCGACCAGCGTCTCCAGGAGAAAAAGGTTGAATGCTCTAATTCCCGGCCTCTTCCGGCCAGACCTTCTATCCATTGTTCCTTTATATTCTTCTCTAACTGACGATCCTGAACCTATGCAGCTGGGAGGCCTCCAATTATCTCCCACTGAGAAACAACGCTGGTGGCACAGCGGCCTTTGTCACTATTGCGGTCATCAGCTAGCCCGTTGTCCACTCAAGCCGGGTAATGCTAACGCTCAAACGAGATATAAGTGGATCACCTTGGGTACTATCTCTTCTTCCCCTTCTATCCAGGAAATCCTGCTAACTCGGATCATACTCCCTATTTCTCTTGAGGGCCCTGGCTTCCAAACCTCAGCTTCATCCTTCATTGACTCCGGGTCTGGAGGAAATTTTGTGGATCAGGACTTCGCAGTAAGGAACAACTTTCCCCTCTTGCAAAAATCTGTGCCGTCGGTTGGAGGCCATAGATGGACGTCCTCTCCAGCCAGCCTTCATCTCCTCGCAAGTAGATATGGAGAGAGAAGATTCGGTGCAACAGCAAAAAGCCAATATGACGTCAGTTCTGAGATTTGAACAAAAGTGGCTTTATTGACGTAGACACACACTTGTAAAACAGCAGGCTGCAGCACAGCCTCCTCCTCTACACGTTTCACGCTATGCTAGCGCTTCGCCTTTTTTTCTCCTCGCAAACCTGTGTAGTTTCCTTTTGCACTAAAGATGGCCACAAGGAGGAGATCTTTGGACGTGATCCACTCGCCTTCCATGGAGGTAATCTTGGGTCTCCCCTGGCTCCAACGACATAATCCACACCTAGATTGGACTGACAAAAACCCTATACAATGGGGTCTCCCTTGTACCAATTCTGATGTCCCTCCGATACAACACATTTGTGGCTTAGAGGTTCCCAAAACTGACAAACCTGTCCTTCCTGAGATTTATGCTGAGTTTCTAGACGTTTTTGACAAAGTCCGCTCTGAGGTTCTTCCCCCTCATTGTCCCTTTGATTGCCCCATTGATCTGTTGCCCGGAGCTGTTCTTCCCAAATCTAGGTCTTACCCTCTATCTCTTCCTGAAACTAAAGCAATGTCTGAGTACATCCAAGAGAACCTAAAGAAAGGGTTCATTAGAAATACTTCTTCCCCAGCTGGGGATGGTTTCTTTTTTGTAAAAAAAAAAAAAGGACGGTTCTCTTTGCCCTGTATAGATTACAGAGGGCTTAACAAGATCACCCTGAAGAACCGATACCCTTTTCCACTTATTTCAGAGCTTTTCGATCCTTTACAGTACAAGGTTCTGCGATTTTTTAAAAACTTCATCTTAGAGGCGCCTACAATCTGATACACATACGTCATGGGATGAATGGAAGACGGCCTTCAACATGCGATGGCCACTACGAATATTTAGTTATGCCTTTTGGATTATGTAATGCTCCAGCTGTTTTCCAGGAATTCGTGAACAAAATTTTTCGAGATGTTCTCAACATTTTTGTCATTGTCTATCTGGATGATATTCTCATCTTTTCTAAATCCCTCTCTGAGCATATCCATCATACCAAGCAGGTCCTGTCTCGCCTTCATGAGAATCATCTCTACGCTAAGATGGAGAAGTGTCTCTTTCATCAAACGTCTACATCATTCTTGGGTTATATTATCTCAGACTCTGGGTTTTTCCATGGACCCTGACAAACTCAAGGCGGTATTAGAGTGGCTACAACCTACCTCTCTCAAGGCAATTCAGAGTTTCTTAGGGTTTGCCAACTATTACCATAAATTCATTCGTAATTTTTCTTCTACTGTTGCTCCATTACTGCTCTGACTATAAAGGGTGTGAATACGTCATCCTGGCATCCTGAGGCACTTCAAGCCTTCGACTCACTCAAGAAAGCTTTCGTTTCTGCCCCATCTTACGTCATCCTGACCTTAAAATTCACTTTTCTCTGGAAGTAGATGCTTCTAATGTTGGGGCTGGCGCTATCCTCTCTCAGAGACAAACACCTCAAGTCAAATTCCATCCATATGGGTTTTTCTCCAAACAAGTTTCTTCTGCAGAGCAAAACTATGATGTCGGCAACCGGGAGCTCATAGCCTTTAAGCTTGCACTTCAGGAGTGGAGACATATTCTGGATGGTAACGAGAATCCCATCTCTATCCTCATGGATCATAAAAATCTCCTTTACATTGACGGGGCTTTCCGCTTTACATTGAAGGGGCTCGTCGCCTCGGCTCCCGTCAGGCTCATTGGTCTCTCTTCTTTTCTAGATTTAATTATATAATCTCCTACACTCCCGAATCAAAGAATGTGAAAGCTGATGCCCTATCTCGCCAATTTGTCATGGAAGGCAAGACTGAGGACATTTCTGAAACTATTCTTCCTTCTAAGTACATTATTTCTGCCAACTCATTCAACTTTTTTTTTGCCTAATATGCTTAAAGCATCGAAGAGTTCATCAAATCTTGCTCCATTTACACCCAAAATAAAACCAACCGCAGCAAACCTTTCGGTCTTCTACATCCTTTGCCCATACCGGATCGTCCCTGGAGCCATTTATCAATGGACTTTATTGTGGAATTGCCTATCTCCAGACGAATGAACACTATCGTTGATAGATTTTCTAAACAGGCACATTTTTTACCTCTCAAAAGTCTCCCCAACTCTGCCACTTTGGCAGATATTTTTTTTAAGGATATCTTTCGGATTCACGGAGTACCGATGTATATACAGTAGTGTCCGACCACGGATTGCAGCTCATTTCTAAATGCTCCAAGGATGGATATTACACTTCACTTTTCTTTAGGGAATCATCCTCAAACCAATGGATAAACCGAGAGGACGAACCAGTCCCTAGAACATTATCTCAGATGCTTTATCTCTGACGCATAAGACGACATGGTAGAGCTCCTTCCAAGGGCAGAATTTGCTCAATATTCATTAAGAAACGAGTCAAGAGTCGCCGTTCTTTATTAATTATGTGTTTCACCCGACACGTCTTCCTATCTCTTCTTTATCTTCTGGAGTTCCAGCAGCAGATTTAAGGGTAAGATTCTTGGAAAAGGATCCAGAAAACGCTCCATGAGGCTGTCCTCAGACAAAAATCACAGGCGGACCGTCATCGACGCAAGGCACCCTACTTTAAACCAGGAGACAGGGTGTGGCTCTCTTCTAAAAATATCACGTTGAAGACTCCAACCCTTAAATTGGCCCCAAGATTCTTGGGCCCATTTACTATCCTGGAACAAGTTAATCCAGTGGCATACCACTTACAGCTCCCTCCTCGATGAAAATTCTGGCTGTGTTTCATGTTTCAGCCTTGAAACCGGTGTTTCAAAGCTCTCAATTCCCTGATGTTTCTCCTAAGTCTTCACCAGTAATCGTACAAGGTCAAGAAGAGTACGAAATTTGCTCTATAATCGATTCAAGAAGATCCAGAGGATCCGTCTAATATCTTGTTCATTGGAAAGGGTACATGCTCCCAGCTTGTTGAGGCGGTTCCATGCCAGGTATCCGTACAAGCCTTTTTGGAGTCATCCTGAGGCCGCTCCTCAAAGGAGGGGTACTGTAAGGAATTGGGGAACACGTCCCTTGCGACGTGTCCCCTCCGAAACTCACAGAACTTGGCCCCGCCTCCCACTCACGTCACGCACGCGTGGCGTGCTCACGTGACGTTCTTGCACCACTCCTCAGCTGCGTGACAACATTCCTAATAATGCTAACAATGCTAACAATGCTCACCTGTCTCCTGCATCCTCTGTCCAATCCCTGCTCCCGCTGGGGCAGCACTTCAGCTCCGCCTCTCACACTCATTGCTCCAGCCTTGCTATTAAAACCCTGCATGCTCAGTCACTCATTGCTGAGCATAAACCCTTGTAGCCTTGTGTTTCTGCATTCCTGCTTTGTTGTGCCTTGCCTTGCCTTGTGCTTTGCTATTCTTGCTTCCAGTTGATCTCACGTGTACCGACACGGCTTGACTATTGGACCCTCTCTGGATAATGACCCCGGCTTGTCTCTGACTACCCGCATGTCTCCATCTCTGACCACGGCTATTGGACACTTTACTATCCAACTGGCTCCAACCTCTGACCACGGCACAACGACTATGCTGCTGGCTCTGCCCCATGACCTTGGCAAGTATCTGGACTAACCCACTTTTTCCAACCCAGACCCGGCTATGCCGACAACCCATTTTCCAGGCGTGCCTCCGCTGCTGTGGGTGCGCAGTTCTATACTTTCCCACCTCAGTACCGGGGTCCCACCTTGTTCGTGGTGAGCACAAGCGTTACACTGTTATAGAGAAAGGACATTGAGAGAAGAATAGGATGTGTGAAGTGTAAGTAGATGGGGTACCTGTAAGGGCAATGCTTGATACTGGCAGTACAGTTACGTTGATCGCTGCACATCTGGTTAAGTCTAGGTTTCTGCCAGGGATCACCTTACAGGTAACCTGTATCCATGGGGATAATCGCACTTACCCTGCTGCCCGAGTAGTTAGAAAACTCCATCGGCCCAATACATTATCAGTTCAGGGTAGTGCCGAATCTGATGTATGAGGTATTAGTGGGTCAGGATTTCCCGTGGTTTTGGGAACTGTGGGAAAGAAAGTCTGATTGTGTCAAGGATGTACCCTTAGGGCATCATGCAGTAAGCGGCGGAAAGGCACTTCTCGCCACTTTCCCACCAAAAAAGCCTATCCGTATTCAGTACGGGGCGAGATTAAAAAAAAAACGCCAGTTTGGCTGGCGGTTTTTTTTTCCGCCAGTGGCGATGCAAGAAGGCACTTTCAGCCTAAAAATGAAACATTTTCCACTACGCTGTATTCTAGTAGAGGCGAGTAGCTAAGCGGAGCTATTCGCCAATCTAGAATGGCGTTTTGCTGGCGAATCAGCCACGCAAAAAAAAGATGTCAAGTTGCTGCTGAGAGGCAGCGGATGAGTAGCGGATCGGCACTTAGAAAAAATTCTGGCCTTTTTCCTGGCTGGGATTGATGCCGGGGGTCTCCGGAGCTGACACCATTAATACCAGCACCGGACACCCCCGGCATGCATCCGAGGCAGGACAAATGCATTTAAAGCCCACTTCATTACCTTAGTGGTTAACTGCTAAGGTAATGAAGGGGTTAAACAGCCGTGCCAGCTTTGTTGTGGGTAGCGGGGGTGGTGAAAGGGGTATTTGGCCCTTGTTGTTTGTTTAGGGCTTGCGGGGGGGTTGCGGATGCACTTAACCCCTTCACGACCGTCACGGTTAATACCGCTACGGTCATGAAGGGGTTAAGGCCTCCCGCTACCCACCCGCAAGCCCTAAACAACCACCGTTGGGGCTAATACCCCCTTCACCCACCCCCGCTACCCACAATAAAAAAAAACCACACATCAGCCCCACACTAACTAAATAAATATATATATATGAGAACAAAAATTGTAGCGCCAGAGTAGGACTGCAAGTGTTATAACCTATTGGGTGACTATAGTTAATAAAATTAATGATGTGTTTATAGTGCAAAAAATACAATGAATATGATATGATTAAAATTTAAAATATAGATGAAAATACATATACATATCAATTAGCTAAATAGTGAAACACAAATAAATTGAGTGAAAAAAAGAGTGCAAATGTGCAAAAAAGGAAAATAAAGTCCAACCAGTCCTTTAAATGTTAGTCCATGAATAGAGGTGAATGATGCTGACAAAGGGGTTCTCCGGCTGCTCTCACATGGGATAAACCACATCCAGGAGTATCTACTGTACAAACAAAAAGAGAGAGAGAGAGCGCACGCCCCATAGCATAACACTGTGTATTTATTATGAAAAAGGAAAGGGAAGGGGGGGAGGAATCAAACTCACAAGAATAAAATGGTTAAAAGGCAATTTGTGATTATATCACCACCATCCGGTTCTGTGCTGCGGGATTTCGTCTATGTAGGCTCCTTCAGGACTGCCTGTGGAAGTCACAGCTCACCGGATTCCTGGGGTGCCGTTTGCCGTCAGATTGCCATCCAAGAACTTAGCTCTCCACTCCGAATGGCTGCCTTATGGATCCCACGCTGGATGTGGCCTCGTGCACGTGCGCAGCGTCGTAGTGACGTAATCGCGCTATCAGAGTCCCTGACGCGTTTCGTCACCGCTGGGCGACTTTCTCAAAGGGCTGATAGTAAACGGAATGAAGTCCTGCACAATTATAGCCAGTGCATCGCTTAGCAACCCACAATAGGATAATTGTTTAACCCATGGTAAGCTGGTGAAGTTGGGCGTAACTAGGTGTGCTGCACCCTCATTAAACACATGAATAAACGACTGACTTGCTGAATGGCAGACCGTAGAAAAAATATATAGACACATTCTGTGGGAAAGATCTACAAAAACATTATGCACATATATATAACACAATAGATTCTCAAATTAATTGCTGATATTGTATAAAATCATTAAAAATTATTCAAATAGATGATCTGAACCAATAGATAAAACGGAAAAGCAAAATTAAAAGTAAAATTAAGAAAATTATCCCCTGTTGTATACTAATTGTTGTATAATGAAATACATAAAAATAAAAATAAAATTACACACATAAAAAACAGGGGTGGCAGTACATTGAGATCTAATAATCATATGTTAAACAAAAAATAGTAAGAACTATTAATTCCTCATCAGAACACCATGCACATATAAACAAAATAATGTACACATACATAATGAGCAACTGAAAATTCAATAGATCTACACTAGTAAGCAAGTAAAAGTATATAGATATTGCACGTACTTTTTACTGGAAAAATTATATATATGTATATAGAACATAAGCAAAGAACAACCTTTTGACTCAAATGGGCTTATATACTACCCAAATACTTGTATATATTGTGACAGAGTCACTAACTCAGTAGGCTGGAATAGTGAATGGAGAGACGCTGCAGCCAGTTCACAGATTGTTAATCTCCTCAGACAGAAAGAAGCACACCTGCAGCCTAATTAAACAGGGGCTGAACTATCCGTGAAACAAGTGCTTTAAAAAGCAGGAAGTTGCTCACACAAGGTGAGCTTGTTTTTCCACAGGAAGGTGGAGAGAACTCTCCCGGCTTGGAAGCCGTAGCTGCTGCTGCTGCTCTGGTCCCCAGTCCTGCGAGGAGCTTTGCTGCTGGGACCAGCTGGGACCCCAACCCAGGATAAAGATAAACATTGCTGCGAGGCTGGACACAGCCTGCTCCCCGGAACCGTGTTCCTGTTTGCTGTTTGGAGCTGAAACAGATAAGACTTTATTCTTATTATGCTTATTGGTTATCGTTTGTGTAGCATGTTTTGGGCATGACCAGATTAGCTGGCTGTCCTGTTAGTAAGGGCTCAAGAAGTGAGTTAGTGTCCCTAACGGGACTAGGCTTTAATTTGCAAGAAAGTAGTTTCTTAAAGGGACAGTGCACCCGTATTTATTTTGGTTGTGGCTAATAAACCACTATAGTTGAACGTTTCCCACCGTGTCTAGCGTCTTACTGACCCCGCCGCGAGGCCGTCCTGCCACAATATACATATATATAAATGTATATTTGCTAATGTGTATCAAATTATTTAATTATTATAAAAAATGGTATATATTTCTCTCATGCAGATATAGAAATAAAAATAAAACATGATAAGTCATGTAAATATATTTTCACAGAGACAATAATATGAGGATATTGAAAAACAGTGTTTAGTTTATCAATCAATACATAGATACATTGAATGATTTGACCAACCTTTGTGTTATAAATAACCTCAAGGTAGGAATCAAATGAGCAGGGAAAGGAGAGAGATAAAGTAACAAGGGCTTGAACTGAGTGAAGAATTGTTTATAAATATAGGTAAAGAGTGGTATTGGGAATTCCTGATCAAATAAGACTATTATTCTAATTTAAGACAAAAATATATAAATAAAAAATATATATAAAATAAATGAAAAATAAAAATTAAAAATTAAAAAATTTAAAAATGTTAATAATAATAATGATAATAATGGAAAATGAAATTAGAAAATGTATAAAATAGAAAAATGAAATTTGAAAATAAAAATCAAAATAAAAATAAAAATGAAAATAACAATTAAAAATGGTGGAAAAATAAATACAAACAATTATGTCAATCGTTTTTTATTGGGATGAGGGGATGGACCAAGGATGGGAGGGGGAAGGATAAGGCAAGGGAAGGAGGGAAGAGGGGGATGGGGAAAAGGGGAAAAGGATGGGGAGGAAGGAAGTGGGGGGAGGGATGGAGGGATGGGGATAAACTGCTTGCTGATGTGGGAGTGAAGGAAAAAGAGGATAACGGGGAATTGGCAGACATACTGTTCTCCCTAAATTAGAGCGACGAGAGTCCAAGAGGGCAGGAGATCAGACTAGTGTACTAGCATCCAGACACTCATTGAGTCCACCAGGGGTAAGGGTCCCCAACTGGTGGATCCAATAGGTCTCCTGTCTGCACAAGATCTTAAAACGATCGCCTCCCAGAGCACAGGGTGAAATATGTTCCAGGCCCATTACCGTCATACATTTAGGGTCCTGATTATGTATAGCTTTATAGTGTCGGGAAATACTATTAGCAATCATTCCCTTTATGACACTCCACCTATGCTCCAGGAAACGAGTGCAGAGAGGTCGTGTGGTGCGTCCAATATAACGTAGCCCGCAACCACACTGGATGCAGTACACCACAAATGAACTTTGACAATTTATAAAATTCCTAACCTAATAGATAATATCTCTATTGGTAGAACTAAACTCGGATCGGGTCCTCAAATGTCTACAGGTAATACATCTACCTCGTCCACATCTGTGGTTCCCATTTAGACCATTTAACGCTGATTTTTTGGACAGATTCCCTGATCTCAATTTGGTTGGAGCTATAATGCTCTTCATACTTCTGGCCTTTCTGTAGACAATCGAGGCCCGGTCCGGAAGAATGCCCTTCAAATGTAATCTACATACTGGGATAGGCTCGACGTCATTGACTCCACCCCAGACACAATGGGCCTGCCAGGGGGATTGACCAAGGACTTGTGCACCTTCGGCAAATGATAAAATATAGGTGTGCGTGGATGAGGGTTAAATAAAAATTTAGACTCCATTTTGGAAATGATACCTTGTGTAAGTGCTATAAGAAGAAGCTTTTTAGGTCATTCTGATAGCCCATTACCGGGTCAGACTCAAGGGTTATATAGGAGGCCAGGTCATCCAGGAGTCTGCGTGCTTCTTGAAGATTTGCAGAGGTGTCCTGGATGACCACACCCCCTCCCTTGTCAGCCTGCCTGATCACTATTAAGGGATTATCTTTAAAATTATTTAATGCGTCCAGTTCGCCCTGTTCAAGATTCTTATTAATTTTCGTTTTTTTACAGCATAATGCCTCAAAGTCCTGAAGTACCAAACTATAAAAGGCTTCAATAAATCCACCCTTAGACTGATAGGGGAAAAAAAACTGATTTAGGTCTAAAGGGTGAATGAACCATTTTTAAATCTTCCTCCAGATCAAACTCATTATGGGTGGAATGTGTGGACAAATTAAGGATATCAGTGTAATCCTGAGATCCTCTAGTAGACCATGTGACAGAGGCTCTGGGAAGAACGGATATGACGTCATTGAAAGCCTGTCACATGGTACTAGAACCTATCAGAGTAGGGATAGACTTCCCACGCTCTGATTGGCTACCGTACCATGTTAGGGCGGCCATGTTTCTTTTCATGACGTCATCTTAAAGGCAATTGAAGCAAAGCCATTCTGATTGGCTGTGCTTTCTTTGCCTTTAAGTTACGTCATCATTTTTTTTTTCATCGGCCAAAACACATAGTTTTCACGGCCCAATCAGGGCCGTGGGAACCATATGACGAAAATGTGGTGTCATAGGCCTTTAAAAGCCTATGTCGTCTCATTTTGAAGCAAGATGCCGAGGAGGAAGGACCTCCGGAGAAGAAAGAAGACCAGGGCGTGGCAGCAGACGGGAAGAAGAACCCGGAAGAAGGTAGAAGAATACAGATGAAGATAGATTACAAGTAGAAGACCCCTGGATTGTCGTGTTTTATTATTTTAATGTTTATTATTTTATGGTTTATTTTTTTATGGGTTCCTGTTCGTGGATTGGTTCGTGAGTAAGCTGATCAACGGGAGTCGGTGAGTGGGTGAAGTAATAGTAAGTGAACTAAAGAAATGTATTTAATGTAACTGTGTTTTTTTTTGCTTTTTCATGTGTTTATTTTTTTTTATGCATATCATTTCTTGCCACTGTATGTATGTATGTATGTATGTATGTATGTATGTATGTATGTATGTATGTATGTATGTATGTATGTATGTCTAGAGAGATATATACATACAGGGTAAGAAATGGTAGTGTTGTTAAAGCTTTCTTTGCAGTATTGTAAATCATTGTGGCTATGCTGCTATGCATAGATGTGTGTTAAATGTATTTTATAATTAGAGAGATGTAATTTTTGGGCTTCTATGCTGTACTGTAGGTTATGGTGAGGGTTGCTTTAGTATATTGTAATTGTTGGTGTCCTATTTTGTATGATGTGAACTTGTTCTCTGTAACAATAGCTATAGTTAATTGTGTAATTGGTATGGATGTTTTTTTAATTGTTAAGGGATGTAATTCATGTCTGTTAATTCATTGATGGTGACTTTATTGTATTACATAGTATACTTCTTTTGATGTAATGCTATTTTAGTTGGATTATTGTATTGTTAACATTGATTTGCAGCGTGTACATGTAGCTTACATTTTATGCTACATGTATACACTGTAAATGCAATGTTTTAAGTGGCATTTGAGGTTTTAGATTGAATGATTACATGAGATTTGTTTAGGAAATTGCTTTTTAATTCATTGAGGATGTTATGCATAAGTGGTGTTGCCATTGCAGGATGGCTTCACCCCTTAATTACCTTTGAGGTTAGTACCCGATAAGGTGATTAAGGGGTTCATTGGTATGTGAATGTCATTGAAATGTATTGGCTATTTATTATTTTGGAAATGGACCACAAGGACGATGCTGGCGACGGGGCCTTCTTATTGATGAGGTTAGTAGAATTTTCTTTATTTTACTACGGTATTTAATGTGTTTAATAATGGCCAAATAATGTATTATCCCTTTGTGGATTATAGTTATTTTGCACATTATTGTACTGTATGTGCTGGGGGGACGGGGGTTTTGGCCCCAAGGGTATGTGGTAGGACTCCCTTGTGGGTAGTGGGTGAGGGTGGTTAGGCCTCAGGGGGTGGGGGGGTTAGTGGGGGAGGGTATGTGGGTGATGGTGGGTTAAACCCTTAATGACTGTAGCGGTTAATAACCGCTATGGTGATTAAGGGGTTAGGGGACATTACATTGGATGTTTTTATTCTTGTGTCTGTTTTGCAGATGATAATAGCCTTCATCGTGGCAGGCGCACATGGGTGAGTGCTATATGTATTTAATGTCTTTATTGTTCTGTATGTATTTTAAATGGACAACTGCACTATTATCCATTTGTGGATAATAGTAATGTTGCCCATTACTGTATTGTATGTTGTGTATTGCTGCTATGTTTATTGGGGACTTTTGTCCCCAATAAACATGCTGTATGCGTTAACCCCTTCATTGCCTTAGCGGCTATCCGCTATGGTAATGAAGCAGCATTAATGTATTTTAATAATATTGTGCGGGAGCAGGGGGTCCCCTGAGCTGAACCGCATTGATTTGTGGCTCAGAGACTCCCTGCTTCCTGAGTTACAGGCCCGGTTTGGGGCATCGGTTACAGTGTGGACGCCATGTTTATTGCGGGCACGTAGCGTATGGGACGCTATAAACATGGCGGCGACACTTCCCACCCGATCACACATACCGGGGCCTGTAACTCGGGAAGCAGGGGGTCCCTGTTCCACAAAGTGATGCGGTTCAGCTCGGGGGACCCCCTGCTCACAGTACAGTATTATTAAAAAAATATTCATGCTGCTTCGCTACCATAGCAGATAGCTGCAAAGGTAAGGAACGAGTCTTTATTGATATGTGTGTTTTATTCATAGTGTAGATGTGCAGAGGGTCTCCGGAGCTGAACCGCTTTGGTTTTAGGTCCGGGGACCCCCTGCTTCCAGAGATACAGGCCCCTTTATGGGGTGCCGGTATCCCTCTGCTTTGTTTACATTCCGCGGTCACGTGATCGGGACCTTTAAATGCAGAGGGATACCGGCACCTCATAAAGGGGCCTGTATCTCGGGAAGCAGGGGGTCCCCGGACCTGAAACCAATGCGGTTCAGCTCCGTAGACCCCCTGCACATGTACACTATGAATAAAAATGGTTTTAAAAATAATTTTTATTGTGCTGATGTTTGCGCCGAGAGAGCAGCGGATCTCTCTCTGCTGCAAACACAACTCGGCATGGGACGGCTTCTTGGCAGTTTCTCGCCAGGCAGCCGTCTCGCCCCCGGTTACACGCCATTTCATCAAATGGTGGTGGCTAATTCATTCGCCAGGGATTCGCCCCTTACAGCATACAGCCAGTTTAACACGCCAAAAACATGGCTAATTGCTAAACTGGCTAATGCATTTTTTCTCTGCTTACTGCATGATGCCCTTAGTGTCTGAGGTCCCCAATCCTGTATACCGTGGCTCTGTGTTAGAGGGTCTGGCAGGCGAAGGACCTGAGGTTGAGGACCCCCCAGAACTAGATTTTCAGGACTTACATGTTGCCTCTGCCCATCTAGACGATTTGACATTAGTAAACGCCAAGGCCACAGTAGTGAGCATAAATGGGGTACCAGTTAAACCCAATGTTACGCCATCACCACCCTACTTTGTCTACAATAATGACTTATTGTATAGGGTAGAAAGAGAAGACCCCAATAGGTTAGAGCAACTTCTGGTGCCAAAATCCTTTAGAAGTCAGGTGTTGGACCTGGCCCATATACAGTACATATCTTGGGGGGACACCTATGGGTAAAGAAAACCACTGATAGAATAAAGGCGCGATTTTACTGGCCGGGTCTACACAAAGAGGTAGAACATTATTGTGAGACGTGTCCAGAGTGACAAATGACCTCACCAGTAAAATCATTCCGTAGTCCGTTAGTACCCTTTCCCATTATTGAAGTTCATTTTGAACGTATTGGAATGGATCTGGTAGGCCCGTTACCTAAGTCAGCACGGGGCCATCAACACATTCTAGTCATTGTAGACTATACCACAAAATATCCGAAAGCGATTCCCCTCCGGAATACATCCGCAAAAGGCATAGCTAAAGAATGAATGTTATTGTTTACCCGGGTCGTGATCCCCCAGGAAATATTAATGGACCAAGGAACCCCTTTTATGTCCCAGGTTGCAAACGAGCTATGCAGATTGTTGAATATCAAACATTTACACACCTAGTCTATCACCCTAAAACCGATGTCTCAGTGGAGCGATTTAACAAGACTCTTAAACATATGCTGTGGAAGGCCATAAACCAAGATGGTAAAAACTGGGATTTCCTCTTACCATATTTATTGTTTGCCGTAAAAGAAGTTCATCAGGCCTCTACAGGTTACTCCCCTTTAGAGTTGTTGTATGGGAGACAGAGTCAACGCCCCCCGTAGCATAATAGAACATATTTTACAGATGCATGATCGCATTAAAGCAGTGTTGCCAATTGTGCGACAACACATGCAGCAAGCCCAGAGTTCACAGCAGAACTCTTATAACGGAATGCCAGACTTAGGGTGTTTAGGCCGGGAGATTAGTGCTGGTACCTACAGTAGAATGTAAGTTTTTGGGCCCCTGGCGGGGACCCTACGAGGTCCTAGAAAGAGTAGGAGAGGTCAATAATAGAGTTAGACAGTCTGGGAGCAGGAAGCCAGTAAAAAAAACCCTGTGCACTAAGTTTCCTACCTTTGATCTGGGACAAAAGATCCTACGCTGTAACGAAGACATCACAATATATATATATATATATATATATATATATATATATATATATATATATTCAGCACACATATACACACAATTTCAGCAAGCTCTAATATCAGAACCTATATATATGTCTAAGACATGCAAATGAACATACAGTAATATTTACAGTTGCTTTATGCTTTACTGTGGAGGGTTTTTGTCACTTTTTTTACCCACCATAACCTTAATGACAGTGGTGATTACCTAGTCTAGTCTCAAACCTGCTCTAGCCATTAAGACCAGCCTCACACTGATGATACCCATCAAGGTTGAAACATGTATGTGAGTGGGTCTAATGGCTTTGCATCTCATCCCAGCCTCTGTCTAAAAGCTGTGTTTAAAACAGCATGCATTGGCTTGAGGATTGGCTTGTGTAATACGAACTTGAGACAAAAGGTGGCACTGAGTGCTCATTTGCATGTCATTTCCCAGAATCCCTTGCTGCAGTGGAAGCGCTGTATGCTGGGTGACAATGGGGAAAGACAGGGTTGCAGACCTGTCTAAGACATGCAAATGAACATACAGTAATATTTACAGTTGCTTTATGCTTTACTGTGGAGGGTTTTTGTCACTTTTTTTACCCACCATAACCTTAATGACAGTGGTGATTACCTAGTCTAGTCTCAAACCTGCTCTAGCCATTAAGACCAGCCTCACACTGATGATACCCATCAAGGTTGAAACATGTATGTGAGTGGGTCTAATGGCTTTGCATCTCATCCCAGCCTCTGTCTAAAAGCTGTGTTTAAAACAGCATGCATTGGCTTGAGGATTGGCTTGTGTAATACGAGCTTGAGACAAAAGGTGGCATTTAGTGCTTATTTGCATGTCATTTCCCAGAATCCCTTGCTGCACTGGAAGCGCTGTTTGCTGGGTGACAATGGGGAAAGACAGGGTTGCAGACCTGTCTAAGACATGCAAATGAACATACAGTAATATTTACAGTTGCTTTATGCTTTACTGTGGAGGGTTTTTGTCACTTTTTTTACCCACCATAACCTTAATGACAGTGGTGATTACCTAGTCTAGTCTCAAACCTGCTCTAGCCATTAAGACCAGCCTCACACTGATGATACCCATCAAGGTTGAAACATGTATGTGAGTGGGTCTAATGGCTTTGCATCTCATCCCAGCCTCTGTCTAAAAGCTGTGTTTAAAACAGCATGCATTGGCTTGAGGATTGGCTTGTGTAATACGAGCTTGAGACAAAAGGTGGCACTGAGTGCTCATTTGCATGTCATTTCCCAGAATCCATTGCTGCACTGGGAGCGCTGTATGCTGGGTGACAATGGGGAAAGACAGGGTTGCAGACCTGTCTAAGACATGCAAATGAACATACAGTAATATTTACAGTTGCTTTATATATATATCTATATCTATATCTATATCTATATCTATATCTATCTATCTATCTATCTATCTATCTATCTATCTATCTATCTATCTATCTATCTATCTATCTATCTATCTATCTATCTATCTATCTATCTATCTATCTATCTATCTATCTATATATATATATATATATCTATATATATATATATATAGGTTCTGATATTAGAGCTTGCTGAAATTGTGTGTTTATGCATTTTCAACTGGTATCCCTTTGTAAGGGCTAACTCAAACTTCCAGTCTCTATCTGCAGGGATGGAAGTCTAGGCCTCTTACTAACCTCTGACCTCAAAGTCTAAAGAGGTGCTGTGTTTGTGTTCTGGGGGTGATCCCTCTGGCAGGTTCCAGGGTCTGCTGTGTCCTGCAAGACAGGTTCTGGTTCCCTGGGAGCTCTCTGACAGCACACACTTCCTCAGTGCTAGAGAGATCCACTGCAGATTAAGCAGGAGGCTTTACTACCTGTCTGATGAGCCAGGTGGAGACTGGCTAATTGTCTGTAGCTGCAATTAACCAGCTCCCTGCTAGACTCATCAGTCAAATACAGGCTTTCTATTTGAAGCTCTTTTAGACAGAGGATAAGGCCCTGTCACAGTCAGTTTCTGAGAATAGGCTTTTTATTTAGCCTTAAAACGTGGAACACAAAAAGAGCTGTCGTCCGGGGGAACACCTGTGTTATTATTCTGGTGGCATACTCAACTATCTCCAGAATAAACATATGCCGCTTCACAGATTGAGGTCCTACCAGGTCTCCAACTCTCCCAAAGGGGGCCGAGAGGATGTGTAGAGAAATCAATGGGGCAAGCTGGCATTTAGGACGTCTCACATAATATGGCGATATCATTATGCATCCCTGACCAATTGAACCGGGGTGAAATACAGTCAAAGGTGTTATCTTTGCTGAGGTGACCACTCCAGGGAAGAGCATGGGCTAGGTTGAACACGGCTTTAACAAAAACCTTAGGGACCAAGATTTGCTTGGTGACCTCCCGTGTTTTGATGTGCTTGTTCACCCTTTACAGAATATCATTTAACAATTCACAACTAGGGGATACCCTTACGCCTTGGGCATCCAATACATGGTAATTGATTGTAATCACCTTTTCAAGAACCGGGTCTTCCCTCTGTCTCGGACAAAAATCAGGAAGAGACAGTTCACGTAAATCTCCAGACCCTGTCTCTCCCTCCTTCTGAACATTCCCAGTCATTACTACGAGCATTTATTAGTACGAGCACGTAACGTTATTACGGATGACATCCTCCTAGTGGGCGTTAATGAGGAAGTGGTCAATGACACCACGTATGGGGTTTAGCCTGGAGTGTCCGATTATGTGTATTATTAATACCGTCAGTTTCTAATTCTGTTTCATTAATTGCTACATGGGGTCTCCAACCTGATATATATAATGCATTAGCATTTAAAACCAAGTACCTACGAGCTCACACTCTGAGCACTGATCTGTTTAAAATGATGAGGCTTCTCGTTTTGATGGCAATAAAAAAAAATTACATACTGTATACATGGATATGTAACTATTTATATTAAGTCGGCAGTGAGCCTTAGGCTACAATTATAAAGGAGCTGCTGGGCGGCAGCGCGATGCGGTGACATCACCGTTGTGATCCGGCAAAGCGGCAAGTTGTTCTGTAGTCAGGAGGCAGTCAGAGGGACAGAGAGGCGTGTCGGAGGCGTGGCCATGAGCGGTTCGTCCTCATTGGCTGAACCGCTCATGTGTCACGACCGACGCTTGCCAAGTTCAAATTCCTCTCTCTCCTCTCCAGTCTGCCACCCTTGAGCTTTGGCACTGCGTGGCCATCGGAATAGAGAAAAATTGGAGAAAAAATCCCCTAATCCAGTGCTCAAGGGTAATCCTAAAAACAGGCATCAAACATAATTATCATTTTGATTGTAATCCATATGTATGATCTTGATTGTAGATAGATATGTATGGATATACTTCAGGTATATAAATGTGAGTAAAGCTGGCAAAGCATGGTCATTAATGCTCACAATTTAGAGTAATGGACAACATGTGGGTATCTAAGGGCAACAGGAGACCCCGCCACTCAAGCTGCACACATGTTAATTGGTCACTGACCTCTAGGGGTGGGACCAGTGGCGTCTTGGGAGGCGGACCTTCGGTTCATGGTCCCCATAAGAATCAGCACTTTGAAGGGAACTTTACTCTTTGACAAAGGGCATTTTTTGCACGAATCGCGCCAGAGGTTCCCTTCAGGATTTTTGTTTTTACTCTGCATGCTGCCGAACGCTCAATAAAATCTTTTTTGCTACTGTGATCCAGCATCCGTCAGATTTCCTTTCATTGGAATGCATCACGTATGTATTGACACGCAGTGCACCACCTATACCTCCCCGCTTGGAGGGATTTCCTTTCATGGCCATCAGAATAGGTATGTATGGTTACATTGGATTTATGTGCTTTGTTTTTCAGCCATGCGCGATGCCGCCGGGCGATTTTAGGTATAATCACGATCATATACAAGATGGTACACAATACCAATACTCATTGCTATGGACATGACTGCGAAGTTGTCAGAGGTTTTGATAACTCCTCAAACTTGTTTGTAGCAATAATACTCACTACAAACATCCAGTGGGATAACAATAAGATACATTAGTATCCTCCTCTCTATAATGATACACTGAAGGATAGAGCCTAGCTGACGTAGGCTGGGGCCATGGTACTGCAGACCGTGCGGAGGCTGCCTTAAGGCAGTGTTCGCGTCTATGCGGCGTGTGTTGCGTGAGAAATCAGCAAAACTGATTTCTCAATGCGACAGACAGGTCACATGAGCGGTTCGCCCAATGAGGGCGAACCAGCTCCGTGACGTCACTGGCACGCCCCTAGACACACCCACAGACGCCATGCGTACCAAGGTCGAAAAATTCACCGCTTCAAGCGGGTGACATCATAGCCGCGCACGCCCCCGCAAGGGCGAAGGCACTATGGCCCAGGCCTAAGTATCCATACACAACATTGCCTCCGCTTGCAAGCAATCAAATGGAAGTCCATTATAGCACATAAACTGAGAGAAGACACTTGACTTGTCTGGGACAATCCAATATGTGAATACACTAAGCGAGCTAAAGTGGATGAAAACATTGATAGTTACCAAACCTATATCTTATAAAGGAGGCTCATTAACACTATCCCTCATGCTCAGACTGAGGCTATACTTGTAATACTCACTGCTGTTGTGCCTATGCATCTCTGGCCGTTAGTTACATGCAGAGCAGCTCTGTGCTCAGATAGATCTATGCAGCGGATCACCTCAAACATAGGTTTATAACATCCACTGTTGGAACATTATTTCCCTACTAGACATGGATAGATAGATAGATAGATAGATAGATAGATAGATAGATAGATAGATAGATAGATAGATAGATAGATAGATAGATAGATAGATAGATAGATAAATAGATAGATAGATAGAAAGATATAGATATAGATATAGATAGATAGATAGATAGATAGATAGATAGATAGATAGATAGATAGATACGATAGATACGATAGATAGATACAAAAGATAGATACGAAAGATAGATACTATAGATAGATACTATAGATAGATACTATAGATAGATACTATAGATAGATAGATAGATAGATAGATAGATAGATAGATAGATAGATAGATAGATAGATAGATAGATACTTTAGATAGATAGATACTTTAGATAGATAGATACTTTAGATAGATAGATAGATAGATAGATAGATAGATAGATAGATAGATAGATAGATAGATAGATACTTTAGATAGATAGATCAGAAGGTTAGTTGATCCTTGCAATTTTTAAGTTAGCATTTCATACCCTTTGTTATTTGCCATTATATGCTCAAATCTATCACATATATTTTAAAGAATTACTGTTAAAGTATTAACTAATTCACTACCCACTCACTGGCACTAACATTTGGGAGCGCTTGTCCATCTGGGATATTTTCCTCTTTTTGCTATATTATTTGTTATCACTAATCATGTTATAGTAATACGTTTTATAATTTTAGTCACTGTGAACTTTTACCTGTGACTAAATTTTACTAACCGTAATTTAACTTATTCATCATTTTGTATGTCAAATGTAAAATTTCCCAGAGGTTTTTTAGCTCCATCTCACGTTATCCTACCCATTGAGGTCGGCTTTGATTAGTGAAACAGAAGAGAAATTAAGAATAACTCAACATTTCCAAAAATAGATACAATTTGTATTTAAAACAATTAACGCTTGCACGACCACACTGGTGCCCAGCAGAGGGGATAAGGGCTAGTACAATACGGGAATCAAACACACTTGGGATAGGTAAGAATTTCCTAAGTACGATAGAAAGTCAAACATCAAATCGTGTCTGAGGTTTTATAGCAGATAAGAGAATGCACAGACATGATGGCACAAGTGATTCCTACAGCGTCTGATGTCAAATGCTGTGTTTCTATTAACACTTACACATGTAGTAAGCCTTAATGTCTTCTGTGTCACTGCCACTTGCGGTCATGTGACCATTGTGGTCGTGGCACCAAATGATTAATGCTGCAGGGGGATACATCTGACTCAAAAAGACTGTTCATGGTTCCAAGGTTCAGCAAAGTATCCGTCCGCTTCTCCTTCTCTTACCGTGCACCCCACAACTGGAACAGTCTAACGGAGACTCTCAAAGCCGTCACCAGTCTAAGTTCTTTCAAAACTAAATCTATCTCACATTTTAATCTGGTCTGTAACTGTTACATACGCCTATAATATATATTATCTCTAACTGTGCATGCTTTGTATATAATGTATACCCTGTTCACTTATGTAACTGTATTTCTAACCATGTATTATTTGTCATCTTAACTCTATGCCCAGAACCTACTTAAAAACGAGAGGTACCTATCAATGTATTACTTCCAGGTAAAAATTTAATAAATAAAAAATATACCTGTATATATAGAAATAGGTGATATCCGGCACTCCTGAAGTGATAAAGGAAGAAGCTGGTGCTTGTACCATAAAGCAAATAAAGCATACGTTACCAACAGCAAAGGTGGCAAAGAGACAACAGCACTCAGTAGGTGTCCAAAACAACAATTGTATTAGAGATATATAACATAGAACCAACGTTTCGATCCACACATGGGGATCTTCTTCAGGGGGTGCAGCGAATAAGTGATAATAGGTGACTGATATATCCACCACCCTAGTGCCTCTAAAACACACCCACCAATTAAAATCAAACAAAACGTGCGAAAAAGCAAGTGATTAAAGCCAATACAACCAACCTCACACTGATGAGACTTACAAGGTCGAAACATTCTGTCTGTGAGTGGGTTAACTGGCTTTGCATCTCATTCCAGGCTATATTTAAAAGCTGTGTTTAGCAGCATGCATTGGCTTAAGGGTTGTCCATGTAATGTGGGCTTGAGAGAAAAGGTGGCACTGTGTGCTCATGTGCATGTCATTTCCCAGAATGTGCTCACATATGTTATTTTTATATGCTATATGCTATACAGTGGAGGGTATTTAGTCACCTTTTCACTCACCATAACCGTAATATATATATATATATATACAGTGCTCGACAAACCCGGTCACTCACTCGCCAGGTGGGTTCGGATATTGCCTGTTGGCGTTTACATTTTCCCTGCTTTGCAAAAAAATTCCCCTACTCGAAAAAAAACAAAAAAAAAATTTCCCCTCCCTGATTCTGATTACCTGATCGTGCGTGATGCATGTTGGAGCTGTCAGGACGTGTACGCGCATGCACATGTGTGCGCTGCTCGCACGTGGTGCGGAGTCCCTCCTCTGTCCTCGGTCCCTGTGGCTGGCTGCCCGCCTGGCGGGAGATGGTACGTTCCCTTTTTGTTTATCTATTTCAGAAAGGGGCTGCGGCTTCCCGATAATCCAGCGGGGGGGCGGGTTGTTCCTTCCCGGCACTCGCTTCCCCCCGTTGCTCCCTTTACCCCCAGCGCTCCATTCTCCCCCCAGCAATCCATTCTTCCCCCGGTGCTCCATTCTCCCCCCGACGCTCCATTTCCCCCCCTCTCCCCCTTGACTCCATTCCCTTCCAGTCCCCATGCCCCAGGCGCTTACTTGCTGGGGCCTGGGGCGAGCGTTGGGTGCAGGGGGAGGTGGGAAGCCGACTGCTCGGATCACCGACATTTCCTCTCTCCCTCATCACCCCCCGTGTGTGTATAGGAGAGAGAGAGTGTGTATGGGAGAGAGAGAGAGTGTTTGGGAGGGAGGGGGAGAGAGAGTGTGTTTATGAGAGAGAGAGAGTTTCTTTATGAGAGAGAGTGTGTTTATGAGAGAGAGAGAGTGTGTATATGAGAGAGAGAGAGAGAGAGAGTGTGTTTATGAGAGAGAGAGAGAGAGAGAGAGAGAGAGAGTGTGTTTATGAGAGAGAGAGAGAGAGAGAGAGAGAGAGAGAGTTTGTGTTTATGAGAGAGAGAGAGTGTGTGTATTGGAGAGAGTGTGTGTATGGGAGAGAGTGTGTGTATGGGAGAGAGTGTGTGTATGGAAGAGAGTGTGTGTATGGGCGAGAGTGTGTGTATGGGAGAGTGTGTGTGTATGGGAGAGTGTGTGTGTGTGCGTGCGTGCTTGTGAGTGTGTGTGTGTGTGACACCAGACGTACCTCCCCACCCAGTCACCCAGTCAGTCACCCCCTCCCCACCAGTAACCAAGTCAGTCACCCCCCACTCAGTCACCCCCCCCCACCCTGTCAGTCACCCCCACCCCCACCCCCACAGTCAGTTTCCCCCCAAGTCATTCACCCGCTCTCTCCCTGTCTCTATTGCCTGCTCTCTCCCTCTCTCTGTCACCCGCTCTCTCCCTCTCTGACACCCGCTCTCTCACTCTCTCTCTCTCTGTCGCCCGCTCTCTCCCTCCCTGTCTCTGTCGCCAACTCTCCCTCTCTCTCTCTCTGTCGCCCGCTCTCTCCCCCTCTCTGTCACCCGCGCTCTCCCTCTCTCTGTTACCCATGCTCTCCCTCTCTCTGTGGCCCGCTCTCTCTCTCTCTCTGTTGCCCGCTCTCTCCCTCTCTCTCTGTCGCCCGGTCTCTCCCCTCTCCCTCTCTGTCGCCCGCTCTCTCCCCCTCTCTCTCTGTCGCCCGCTCTCAATCTCTCTTTCTCTATCTGTCACCCACACTCTGTCTCTCTGTCACCCACACACTGGATCTGGATATCTTATTTACCATATATAGCTTAACTGACCTATACCTACACCGAAATAACCTATACTGCTTTCTTCCAGATCTGACTCTCAAGCTTCACAGGGGAGACATCGGAATCCTCCCTAGCCCATAAGATGGGTAGGGAACACCTCCACTCAAACACATAACATTGCGGGAATGGGGGTACCTGGACATTGAGGGACTGTGGATAAGGTAAGATCCCATGCGGGATTGCTGCTTTAGAAAATTGTGAAGCAGGGGCATCCTGACACTAGTTAAGGGGTTCAGGTAACTAGTAATTCATATCTGGTTTTTATTTCTAGATCCGACATATATATATTTATATATATATATATATATATATATATATATATATATATATATATATATATATATATATATATATACATATATACATATATATATATATATATATATATATATATATATATATATATATATATATATATATATATATATATATATATATATATATATATATATATATATATATACACACACACACACACACACACACAGACACACAAACGTAACAAGGACTAATTGAAGTATAATGTAATACAATAAATAAACTTATGTCAAAAAAGAATGTTGTTCTTACTAGGAATTTATTCAATTTATTTATTTTAAAGAGGTGCTGGGGGCGGGACGAGGTGGCGAGTAGATTTTTTGGTTCGGCGAGTAGATTTATGGGTGATTTGTTAAGCACTGTATATACAGTATATGTACATGCAGTATATATATGTGTATATATATATATATATATATATATATATATATATATATATATATATATATATATATTTTATAGGAAAATGCTCTAGTGTCTTAAGGCAGAAGAATGTTTAGTAAATATGATGTAAGATTATTGGTTATTAAACCTCACTTTCCTTGCAAGCCACAAAATACCCAACATGTTCATAGTCTGTAAGGTGAGTACTTAATTTGCTTTTGCGCTTTACAAAATTCTTAATGATATACCCTGTGTCACTAAGAGCTTTCTTTGCAAATTGCTCATCATAGGTCAGCATGGAAAACTTGTGTTGATCAATCATGATATATGAAATATTGAGAAACACAATCAGGATCAGATGCCCTCCCACCTTCAGAAATGATGACATTTTTTTCAGGTTACTAAGATAACTGTCATGATCTTTGCTAATAGCTTCCAAGTACCAAACACTGATCAGCCCGTCTGCTTGTGGCACCACAACAGGGTCCAATGGGTTGGCTTTGGTGAAATCACATTTCACAACCCGTTTGACTGCTCTTCTTACTTTTTCTTCTTTCTCCTCCCATCCCTCACTGAAAAACAATGAATTGTTTATTCAGATAAATACGTAAAACACATACTGTACATTACAGAATTACGTCTCTAGCACTCATCCGCTTTTATAACTATCACATGTTTATTGTGACTGTTTGCAACCTGATACCGACTTAAGCGGGAAAACTGTACAATGTGGAGAGACTTTTGCAGCCCCCTCATTGGGTAGTACAATTTCAGTTAAAGGGTTAACAGCATTAATATATAATACAAAAATAGGGGAGAGAAAGCACACCATCTATATAAAACAATTAGCTCCCAGTTGGCAAGTGCACGAGTTATTAATAGTATTAAAAAAAATACTTCACCAAAATCAAAATACCAGGGAAGGAGACGCAGCACGGCAGGTACATGAAAAAGGGTATTCAATCCATATCCAAATGTATCCAATGTCTCGGTGCCATCTCAGCGCCCCTTCAAATTTGTATGACATAACTTTTTGCAATGAAAGGGTAAATCCTATACTCATTACATTGCCTTCAGGCTATTCCAAGACATAACAATGATAATCAGAGTCTGGATGTGAGATGGGGCAGCTTTTGGAAGTTGTTAAATATCGTAGCGTTATTCCCATGCAAAGAGATCCGTTAACATTTATTGAGCCATTATTTTTAAGGAAAATGGCAGGATATCATGGCACTAAGCACTTTTATGGATATGCGTTACTGATATCGATACGTTAAATTGAGAGAATATAATGTTAAAAAATAAACCGCCTTCTGAAGATCTACCTCTCAATTTTATGATTTAACACACAAATGGGATGTTATCAGTTAAAATCCTCAACTGCATCAAGTTTCTATATTTCTCCCACCTTGCATGCACAATATGGGATTATTCTCACAAACATAATTATGTTGTGAGATTATTTACTTGCAATTGATGCAAAGTTGTCTTTATACAGTAAATGCAGTATATATTGTGACACTCATGGACTCTGTATGTGAGCAGTTTGCATTATGCAGGCTTTCCAGGGTGCGAGAGGTTAGCATCTCTCGAGAGGCAGTCTACAGGGGCACCCAATTCAGACCGAACTCCTGATTGCAAAGGTTTTAAATGAAAACCTGCCGGAGGAGAGAGAGACTTTTCTCCAGCCAGTTGGACACTGGATGGTACGGATCCCCATGCCTGCTGGGACCAATTGCGAATCCCACCCAGGAACCTGAGCCACAGCCCATGGAGGAAGCAGGGCTACCTTTCTGCAAGGTACCGCAGTAACCAGATGGATTGACTGGAGACTCTTGGGATAAATTTCACAGCACCTCAAATTAAACACAATATATTTTCTATTTTATAGTTTGCAGTGGTTATAACTGGAAATGTTACTAGCTACCCAGTTTGTCAGTGAGGACCATGTTTAGTTAGCCTCACTAATGTGGAGTAGGCTTTGTTTTATGGTTTGTGTTTTGACATTAAAGGCACAGGGGCCTATTCAAGTAGCTCACATCACATCGCGGCTGCAACACGCAAGCAACTCGCAGGTTTGATCTCGACACCTGAATGGTGGCGAGATGGGATCTGTGATGTGACTCTGAAGAAAACATGTATTTTTACTGCATCGGATTGAAGCCGGGCTCTGGAGTTCACATGCATTAATATCAGCTCTGGAGACCCCCTGCTTCCATCCTATGTAATAAAATAACATTTACAGGCAGCTTAAACACCTTAGCAGGTAACTGCTGAGGTAATGAAGGAGTTAAATACCATTTCCCAGTTCATTGGGGGTAGAGGGGGTGGTTGAAGGTTGGATTTAGCCCGTGGTGGGTGTTTAGGCCTACTGGGAGCGTTGCGGGAGTAGTAAACCTTTTCCTTACCTTAGCGGTTACTATCGCTAAGATAATGAAGGGGTTAACTCCTGCCGCTACCCACCCAGTATACATAAACTCCAAATACCACCTTCACTCACAACCTCTACCCCCAATAAACACTAAAATACAATACAAACACCAATACTAGCCAATACACCCATTGATTGCCTGTGTAAGTACCTATGCCCTCAATGGGAACAAAGATAACCTCAATAGCAATGAATGGGCACCCAACTACTCACCACTCTACCCACCACTCTACCCCCAACAACCCCCCACCCCCCTAACACATACAGTACAGTAATGGGCAAATCCCTATTATCCAGATCTGGATAATAGCGGATTTGCCTATTAATAATAAAACATTATCCAGTCAGCATAAAGTAAATTAAAGGTGTACTTACCACTGCCAGGATGAAGGCCCCCCTCATCCTCATCACTGTCCTCTACATCTTCTGTGGGCAGCAACATTAAATAAAAAAAACTAACTATTGGCCACTAACCCCTTAATTACCCTCGCATAGTAATTAAGGCTTAAACCCTTCCCCCCCAATGTTTTTTTTTAGGTTGCCCATGCATTGCCATTGTGGTTTACCAGTGTCACGATCAATGGGTTTATTTGCAAGTGCAATGAATTGTACTATTATGACAATGTTATTTTATTGTGTATTTCTTTTGCAATCAAATGGACAAACGTGTTATGTCATTTTTGTATGTGTGGTTATTGGGGCAGAGGGGGTGGGATTGGGGGTAGTTTCCCCAGGGAGGTTGGTTAGCCTCACTGGTGGGTATGGGGGGTTGGGTTTTAACCCATTAATTACTATAGTAAAAGTATCAAGTTATAGGCAGCACTTCCTACTGTATGTAATAAATAAAAATCATATAGTAAGAATAGGTGCACAGGAACAATGGAGGGACCCCTAATCTCCTCAAAAAACACTAACAATAAAACACAACTGGTGTTCCCAACACTCACAATGAACACACGGGAACGTGTTATGCATAAATAATAATCAAATATATATTGACACAGCAAAATAACACACTGCAACAAAGGGCGAACAGAGAATACAGGCTAAAAAACGGTACAACAAAAGCAAGCACAACCTGTGGGGGAGGGAGGGGAGGAGAAGGAGGGGTGGGTCGAGATATCACTGAGTTGTGAGGAAGGGTAAACAACCCTTAATTGAAAAAGTGGAGAAGATGTGGGAGGCAACGTTTCAGGGTCATAAACCTTTCTCCTGGCCCAGTCCTCTAGTCCCCAGCAAAGCAAAGGGACTAACATACTTCCCTACCATCTTCACTTCCAAATCCTCCCTCCAAGGAAATAAAAACATAAAATCACACACCAATATATTAACTGTCATAGGAGACCAGGACTTTTAACACCTTTTTAAAACCTTCTGGGATAATTGACACTAGCAAAGACAGAGTTATTTAATAAAATGGGTTTTTTTCATGCAAGCACGCAAACATACAACAAAATACACAATAAACATCATACTGGGGGAAATAGGGGGAGACATCAGCATACCTGCTTTAGCAAAAATCTTACCCTGATCCTTCTGGTTCCAGCCTCCATAAGATTCTAACTTTCCCTGCTGTCTGGGCTGCACCAGTACTTCTCTGCTGGTGTGTAGCTGTTTCCCCCAGAAGCACTTTTGAATAGTCTGCCAGCAGCTCCAGCAGGCTCACACAGGCTCACATAGCCTCTCTCTCTCAATGTCTCTTCAAATCTCCAACATAAAGATTTATCTGCTCTACTGCTCTCCCTTATATAGGGCTTACTACAAATATATTACATTGAAGGGGCAGGCAGACAATTAGAGAACAGATTGTGATAGTGCAGCCAATCAGAATCGTGCCTATGAGTGTGAAACCCAGCAACCATTTTCCTGGCTATCCCCATAACCCCTGTGGTCCGGCACCTCTGGGTCTAGGTGAAACAAAGGCTCTCTCTGAAGATAACAAGTCCACAGCCCTTCCCCCTCACCATGTGCCACAAACCTGCATGTCTTTGCAATTAACAGTCAAAGAAAGTTCAGTCCGCGCTCTTTCTTCCAAGTGTTGCAGAATTGAATTATTCTCCCTCTTCTTGCTGCTCCTATGGGTTGATGTGTATCCCCTCACTCCAAAAAAAAACTCTGGTGGAAGTCCCCGCCAGCAAACAGAATGACCAAGAAAAGAAGCACCATGGTCTTGGTCTTTGCAATTAACACAGGGAATCCCATTACTTGGGCTGGTTGCATTGGAATACTAATCCACATCTATCTGTATAGACATTAATACATCATGTATAAAACACAATACACAATCTTAATCAACCCATATCTCTTATGAAACTTTACATATGTGTGGGACTCCTCGTAATTCTCCTTGCGTATCCCAATTAGTGCCTGCACACCGGGAGAATTAGGGGACTACCAGTAACTCAGCTCCCGAACTCCTGCAATCAAAACAAATACATTTTCACCCAAATATCCCACCTAAATCTTACACTCCTGAAGGTTCAGAACTCTGGGACAAAAGGAACATGAAAAGTGGAAAAGCAGGGTCTCTTTAACTTTTGCATGTTACATTACATGGACCCTGGCTTATGTTGCTATGTAGCTGCCAGGGACACACAGTTTTCTGGGGTAACCGGATGGTTTTAACCTTTATTATATAGCCTGGCTACCCCTTCCCGTCACATTAACCATCAGTGGATCTCATATATACAGGTGAATGTGTCACCTTAGATACACGCAAAAAGTGACTTGTGGATCACAGGTGGGAATAAACCCCTATACCGACATGAAATACAACTATAGCAAAAAGAGAAACCCACAGTACAGCCCAATACTGTATGTGGGTATAAAGATCTGTGGTATAACCAATTAATGGTAAAACTACTCATACTCATAAGTGCTGCACCTACAGCCAAGAGAATAAACCATAATATAGCATAGTCTACAGATACATATAAAGAATACTGAGTAGTAAAGCTACAAACAGTAGTATACTTATAATCACTGTGAAAGCAACTGATAATAATCTGTGGCTATATTGCAAGGCTCAAGCAGGCTGTAAGCACACCTCTAAAACAAAGGCATTTGCAGAGGGAAAAACCTCCTATCCACAACTGGATCTATTGACTGGCAAAGGCATACCTTCAGAAGTAGATCTAAGCTAGGGTAGCAACACAGTACTATGACAGACTCTGCCTATACAGTGTGAAGCAGGCTGGAGAAAAGGCACATATCATGGAACCAGCTTCCTATCTAGAACAGGGTATCATTGCAAACTCAGTTATAAGGAGAGGGAGTGTGACTCAGTGAGTAATGACACTGACTGGCACTGAGAGCTTGAAGCAGGGGAGCCTGGTTCATTTCCCAGTGTCGGCTCCTTGTGATCTTGGACAAGTCACTTTATCTCCCTGTGCCTCAGGCACCAAAAACATAGATTGTAAGTTCTATGTGGCAGGGACCTGTGCCTGCAAAATGTCTCTGTAAAGCGCTATGTAAAACTAGCAGCGCTATAAAGAACATGTTATTATTATTATTATTATTATTATTATTATTATTATTATTATTATTATTATTATTATTATTATGTCCAGACAACCAACTATACCATGAAAATAAGATACAGTATAATGTGCTACAGAGGTCCTGCAGTGAATGTAAGGAGTAAGAGGCAATATATGACCAAGGTGGCTCTCAGAGAGGGTGGTTAGCTCTCCCTGGTGGGTATCGGGGTTGGGGTTATAACCCCTTAATTACTATAGTGGTTAGTGGCCAGTAGTTAGTTTTTTTATTTTAATGTTGCTGTCCATTGAGGAGGTGGAGGATTGTGATGAGTATGAGGGTGGCCTTCATCCTGGCAAGGGTAAGTAGAACTTTAATTTACAATATGCTGGCTAGGTAATGTATTTTTTATGGTAAAATGCGCTATTATCCAGATCTGGATTACAGGGATTTATCTGTATTGTAATGTTTGTTTTTTTGGTGGGGGTGAGGGGGTTGTTGGGGGTAGAGGGAGTTGGTTGTCAGGTGCCCATTCATTGCTATTGGGATTATCTTTGCTCCTATTGAGGGCATCGGTAACTGCACTTGCAATCAATGGGTGTATTGACTAGTATTGTATTTTAATGTTTATTGGGGGAAGAGGGGGTGGGTGAATGAGGTAGTTGCCCCAGGGTGGGTGGTTAGGATCTTGTGTGGGTAGCGGGAGTGGTAAACCCCTTCATTTCCTTAGCGGTACTACCGCTAAGGTAATCCTTCATTACCTTAGGGGATACTACCGCTAAGGTAATCAAAGGGTTATACCTCCCACAACCTTCCTGGTAGGCCTAACCATCCTGTGGCAACAACTCCCTTCATCCACCTCCTCTACCCCCAACAAACCAGTCACTCTAATTAGCTAGCCACTAAGGTAATTAAGTTGTTTTTATTTGATTTAAACAATACAGGGAGATACCTGCCCCCATACTGGGACTTGTTAGTCAGGAAGCAGGGGATCCCCGAGGCTGAAATTAATGCGTTTCAGCTCCTGAGATCCCAATACTGTCTTATTAAAATCAAATAAAAACAGTACGATCGCCTGTAACAGCTGTGCAGGGAGATGCAGCTCTCTCTGTGCAGCGTGATCGCCTGATAGAGCTGTGCAGTGGGGGGTAAAGCTCTCTCTGTGCAGGGAGATCGCCTGTAAGAGCTGTGCAAGGAGATGCAGCTCTCTCTGTTCAGGGAGATCGCCTGTAAGAGCTGTGCAGGGAGATGCAGCTCTCTCTGTTCAGGGTGATCGCCTGTAAGAGCTGTGCAAGGAGATGCAGCTCTCTCTCTGCAGGGAGATCGCCTGTAAGAGCTGTGCAAGGAGATGCAGCTCTCTCTGTGCAGGGAGATCGCCTGTAAGAGCTGTGCTGGGAGATGCAGCTCTCTCCAGGCAGCTCTTACAGACTGCAGGCAGATCGCAGCAGTGGAACTTAGAAAAAGACTGAGATAAGGACACTGCTATCCCAAGCGGTATAGGTGTTTTCCTACCTCATGTTTTCTGACTTGCGATAATTGTTTCTGAATACCGTGATAACACAAATGTCAGACCATGATACCAGTGATAACATTGAAGCTAAAAGAAATAGCCCTAGAGTGTGGGTGTTCAATACTGTGTTTTCGATGTTGAACAATAAACCACTGAAGAGTTTGTTAAGGCCTAGGGTGACCAGATGTCCTGATTTAGTCGAGACAGTCCCCGTTTTTTAATGCCTTTCTCGGCTGCCAGACATTCTTTAACATGTCCCCGTTTTTCTGAGTTTCCCGGTTTTGACCATCAGAGCAGGAGAGCAGCAGAGAGCAGAGAATGCTGGAAGAGAGGAGAGCAGGGGGCAGCATAGAACAGAGAATGGTGGAATGGAGGAGAGCAGGAGGAGAGCCGGGGGGCAGCAGAGAGCAGATAATGCTGGCAGAGAGGAGAGCAGGAGGAGAGCAGGGGGTGCAGCAGAGAGCAGAGAATATTGCCAGAGAGGAGAGCAGGAGGAGAGCAGGGGTGGCAGCAGAGAGCAGAGACGGCTGGCAGAGAGGAGAGCAGGAGGAGAGCATGGAACCCCAGCAGTGAGACCCGAACGTGAGTCAGTGTCTGCTGCTAGGGCTCAAGATGGCTTCCCACCCCCACCCATGCTTCACCACAGTGATAGGTAGGGTGAAGAATGGGGAGAGAGAAAACACACACACACAAGTGAGAGAGAGACACAGCATGGGGAGAGAGACAGAGTATAGGGAGAGAGAGACAGAGCATAGGGAGAGAGAGACACAGCATGGGGAGAGAGAGAGAGACAGCATGGGAGGAGATAGAGAGAGACAGCATGGGGGGGAGATAGAGAGAGACTGCATGGGGGGACATAGAGAGAGACAGCATGGGGAGAAACAGACACACAGCATGGGGAGAGAGAGAGCGATAGCATGGGGGGAGATAGAGAGAGAGGCACACTGCATGGGGGGACATAGAGAGAGACACAGCATGGGGAGAGAAAGAGAGAGCAACAGCATGGGGGGAGAGAGAGAAACAGCATGGGGGAGACAGTAAGACAGCATGGGGAGATAGAGACAGCATGAGGAGAGAGAGACACATCATGGGAAGAGAGAGACACACATCATGGGGAGAGAGAGACATACAGCATGGGGAGAGAGAGACACATAGCATGGGCAGAGAGAGGGAGGGACAGCATGGGGGGAAAGAGAGACAGCATGGGGAGAGAGACACATTATGGGGAGAGAGACAAAGCATGGGGGGAGAGAGAGACACACAGCACGGGAGAGAGAGAGACAGCATGGAGAGAGAGAGAGAGAGAGAGAGAGAGAGAAAGAGTGAGTGAGAGTGAGACACACAAAATGGGGGGAGAGAGAGAATGGGGAAAGAGAGAGAAAGATAATTGGGAGAGAGAGAGACACAGAATTGGGAGAGAGACAGACACAGAATGGGGAGAACGGGTATGGAGGTATGGGGAGGACGAGAATGGAGGGATGGGGGGGAGAATGGAAAGATGGGGGAGAATGGAGGGATGGGGGAGAATGGAGGGATGGGGGGAACGAGAATAGAGGGATGGGGGAACGAGAATAGAGGGATGGGGGAATGAAAATAGAGGGATGGGGAGAGAGAGAGAGAATGGAGGGATGGGAGGAGAGAGAATGGAGGGATTGGGGGAGAGAGAATGGATGGAGGAGGGAGAGAGAATTGAGGGATGGGGAAGGGAGAGAATGGAGGGATGGGGGGAGAGAGAATGGAGGGATGGGGGGAGAGAGAGAATGTAAAAGGATCAATTCCACAGTTTCACATTTACTGAGGCTGGTGGATGGAAACGGAAAGACACACACACGCACACACACACACTCTTTACCTTTTCCCCTCAAGCTCACAGACAAACATAGCTGCATGAGAGCGATCCACGGCTCCTGGTTCCTTTTTTAACCATTTTTCTATTTCTCTTATGCTGACATCAGACGATTCCAACATAATGATCTCTTTGAAGTAATCACTGGCTATCAGTAGCTGAGAAATTGAGGTACCAATGCTGAGATCTATCAGAGTGTCTCCTCTCACACAACCTGCAGTAAAAGGAAAAAAATTATACACCAACCTAGCAAGTGGAGAGAGCAGTATATGAACAATGCGTGTTTGCAGGAACCTGAAGGTCAGCCATGAGAACCTGTATTCTAAAATATACTGGCCCAGGTGCACTAAACTCTGCTATATCGGGGCAAATACAGTTAAGAAACCTAAATTAGTAACGGACGTTATTTCCCCTGAGTTTATGCATATCACAAAGGTAATTATACGCAAATACAATGGCTACTAGCATAAGATTAACATCAGGTTAAATTAGCAGTGACTTGTGTTAGTTAAAAAAAATATGGCTCCGTAACACGTCTTAGATAATCAAAGGTGGTGTTAGTCCCACCCTGACCCTGAAATACGGGTTCTGTTGGAGAACGAGAGTCAGAGTCCTATTTTACTGGGGTCCCAAGTGCAAATATGTTGCTGTGTTTTACAATAATGACATGTGATATGTTATCAGATTTTACTACAATATTTGAATATTTAGCATTGCTACATTTTGTGAAGATTACTTAATATTCTGTCACTACCTGAACCAGCCGAGACACAGCACAGAGTGTCTAACGCCTCAACTAATTAGGGTCTAATTAATTCCCTCAATGGTCTTTCTACCCATGGCTGATTTCCACATTGGGATAGGGGACACCATTTAAGATATTTTATGTTTTTAAATGTTTTGACCTATGACATTTCCCTACATGACCAGAAACATTGGTCCAATAAAATGTTTATATTACATTATTCTAAATAATTTTTATCCGTCCCTGTCACGGTAGCTTATGACAAGATATAATGAACACCAAATATCTGGGTTGAACTGAACGAGGCTTAGATATAATAAAATATATTTATTCCTTAAAAAGGTGAACACAGCAATATAGTACAATTAACAGGCAAGAAGGTAACACTTACTTAGGGTTGGGGAATGGAGAAGTATCAGCTAGCAATTCTCCAGCAATCCCGTGACATTCCAGGTGGAATCAGAAGAACAACTAAAAACTGTAGGGTTGACACAGTTTATATACCTTTGTAACCCTATTCTTAACATTGAATACAGACTATTTGTGAACAATTATCTGTATCCAATCCCTAACGTGGAGACACAGTTTAACCCATGCCCCCCTGCTAGTTAGCCCATGCGTACTGGGACTCTGAGGGTCTTATTTCTGTAGCCCCATAATTAAATCAGGGGCGACGACCTGTCTACCAAATGAAGTATCTGGTAGGATCTTCATTATTTGTAGGTGTAGACATAACACTTACAAACCACTCCAGTTTGATGCTCTCCGCCCTCAGGTAACAATTAGAGTGGCAGAGTCTGTTGATTAGTACTTGGTTCCTAGTGTAAACAATCAGAGCAGTTAACTTTTGATCACAGGGCTTATGCTAAATCATCCGACTGCCCTTCCTGACCTATTAGCATAGCAGATGGAGTCTGCATTTTCAGAGCAGATCCAAAATACCATATACACTTTAATATTTTCACATATTAATAAGTTCCGTTCTGGTGTGCCCAATGGGTCAAAATTTGCCAGTTCTTAATGCCTACAGTGACTCTAAATATTGGCCAAATTTCAACTCTCTGCGACATCCAGAACCGGAGATACAGAAATGCATTTTAAAACATTTTTAAAATACAGGATTATAATGAAACATGGGAACAGGGGAACATATATTTTCCAGACATGACAAGGTGTAAGCCACATTCCTGGACCGCAGTCCAGTTAACCCCTTGCCTCCCTGGTGAGGTCAGGGGGTGGCCATATGGGATGAAACCCCTTTAATACCGGGTCAACCCCCCTCTCCCTCTACACCTCCCCTTCTTAATGGATGACCTGTGGCCAACTGGCCCTAACGGGGAGTGGGGCACTGCTGGCACCCTTAATGAACTCAGTCTCAGAGGGATATCCCTGATGTAAAAGTCCATCAGCATTGCTGTTTTCACTACCCTTTTTGTGCTGAATAGTAAACTCAAACTCTTGCAAGGCGAAGCTCCACCTTAGCAACTTGGCATTCTCCCCTGATGCCCTCTGCAGCCAACTCAGGAGGTTGTGGTCTGTGAGGACCGTGAAAGCCCTTCCATACACATAGGGCTGGAGTTTTTTGAGTGCCCACACAATGGCCAAGCCCTCTTTCTCAATGGTGGCATAGGCCACCTCTCTGCGGAGTAGTTTTCGGCTGAGGTACACCACAGGGTGCTCTCTACCGTCGTCCCCCACCTGGCTCAACACAGCCCCAATGCCATAGTCCGAGGCACCAATCTGTATGAGGAAATGTTTGGTATAGTTCGGGGCAGCCAGTATGGGGGCCCCAGCAAGCGCAGTTTTCAGTGCCTGGAAAGCAGTTTCACAGACAGGAGTCCAGGTGATAAGCACAGGCAGTTGCTTCTTAGCCAAATCTGTCAGGGGTTTGGCCACCGCGCTGTACTGTGGGACAAACTTCCTATAGTACCCTGCGGTGGCCAGAAATGCCATGACCTGTTTCTTGGTTTTTGGAACAGGCCACTGAACTATGGCTTCTATCTTGGCTGGCTCTGGTTTGAGGTGCCCTCCACCCACCCTGTGCCCTAAGTACAGGACCTCTGCCACCCCTACCATACACTGAGTGGGTTTCAAGGTAAGCCCAGCCTCCCTGATCCTATCCAGCACCGCAGCTACATGTCCTAAGTGGGAGTCCCAGGAACTACTAAAGACAGCAATGTCATCTAAGTATGCCCTGGCATAGCTCTGCATCCCTTCCTGTAACCTATTGACCAGGCGTTGGAAGGTAGCTGGGGCATTCTTCATCCCAAATGGCATCACCAAAAACTCATAGAGGCCACTTGGAGTGATGAATGCTAACTTCTCCATAGCCTCCAGGGTCAGTGGGATTTGCCAATAGCCTTTGCTGAAATCCATAATGGTCAGATACTTTGCCCCCATGAGTTCATCCAGTAACTCATCCATGCAGGGCATGGGGTAGGCATCTGACACCGTCCCAGCATTGAGCAACCGGTAGTCCACACAAAACTGGGTGGTCTTGTCCTTCTTAGGGACTAGAACTACCGGGCTTGCCCAAGGACTCTGGGATGGAGTAATTACCCCTAGGGTCAGCATCTCCTCTATCTCCCTTTCCATACTGGTCTTGACCTCTGCTGACACTCTATAAGCGTGCTTATGCAGAGGCTGCAGATCCCCTGTGTGCACTGGGTGTTTTGTGATATGTGTGGTCCCTGGCATGTCAGTGCCCTAAACTTAGCTAGCATGTCCCTGGCTTCTACCTGCTGCCTAGCACTCAACTGTGCCCCTATCTCTACCTGCTCCACAGTGTTTCCCTTCCTAGCCTACCCTAGGAGATTAGGCAGAGCATTGCTCGCCGGATCCTCTAGCAGTGGGCTACAAATGGCCATTACTGCTCCCATACTCGGTGCTCTGTATTCTTTCAGCATATTGACGTGATATGTCTTATGCCTCTCAGGCTCTACCTGTACAACATAGTTGTACTCATTCACCTTTCGGATAACCAGGTATGGTCGTGACCAGGCAGCCATCAATTGTTCTCCCGAGTGGGTTTGAGAACAAGCACCTGCTGTCTTGGAATGAATTCCCTGCTACGGGCATTCCGGTCATACCATTGCTTTTGCTTGGTCTGAGCGGCCCTGAGGTGGTCCTGGGCCACCTCCATGAGCATTTCTAACCGTTCTCGGAGATCTACTACATACTGGATCACTGAAGCATCAGTAGCAGTAGCCTCCCCTTCCCATCCCTCACGGAATAGGTCCAGAGGTCCATGTACCCTGCGGCCATATAGTAGCTCGAAGGGGGAGAAGCCTGTAGATTCCTGCGGTACCTCTCGGTAGGCAAACAGCAAGTGCTGTAAATGAATCTCCCAGTCTTTCCCCTCCGCCTCTATAAAGGTCCGAAGCATCTGCTTCAGGGTACCGTTAAACCTCTCAAATAATCCGTTTGTCTGGGGATAGTAAGGGGTAGTGCGCCGGTGCTGTACACCGCATGCATCCCAGAGACAATGTAACAGTTCACTCATGAACTGAGACCACTGATCGGTTAGGATCTCACGAGGGAAACCTACCCTAGAAAAAATGTTCAGCATCTATGGTGCCAAGCGCTACCGCCTCAGGGTACCGGGTGGCAAAATCCACCACCGTGAGGATGTAGCGCTTCCCTGACCTGCTAGGAATCATAAGGAGTCCTACAAGATCCATCGCTACTTTCTGGAAGGTTACCCTATTATCGGTAGGGGTTTCAGGGGTGCCTTAACATGGTCGCTCGCCTTACCCACTCGCTGGCAGGCATCACAAGAGCAGCATAAAGTGCCCACATCTCGGGATGCCCCCGGCCAGTAGTAACGCTGTAATAACTGGGCTCGCGTTCTGTTGACCCCCTGATGTCCCGCTAACGGAATAGAGTGAGCTACCCGTAACAATTGCTGTCGGTACTCGTGGGGCACTACTAGCTGTCGCTTACTGGTCAATCCCTCCTCTATCCCTGGGTTCCCTTCTTCTCTATACAGGAGTCCCTTATGCCATAGGCAGTGCTCAGTGCCTTCCCCTGCATGAGATTCGGACGCCCGAAGTCTCACACCGGCCTGAGTAGGGTCTGTATTCACTGCCTCCCTAAACTGGGCTCTTATTTCTGGCCACCCCCCAGTCATGTCATTGTCCAGAGAATGGGGAAGGGTGTGGGGAAACAGTAAGTCAGTCTGTGGTTGCAACTGATCCTGGCTTACCTCCCCGGGCTCCTCTGCGCCCTCCGCTAACGTTGGTCTCAAAGGCTGGGGGACTGGCGACGCCATTGCCGCTGTCTGGCTCCGGGTAACCGCCGTCACTGCAGCGGGTTTGGGCACTCGGTCGTAGGTGCAGGTCTTCGGACCCAGATTGTTGCCAAGAAGAACTTCAGCATCCAAACTGGGTAAAACCCCCACCTCCCGCACACCCTGGCCCTCCCCCCAATCCAAAAAGATTCTGGCCACTTGCAGGAAACGTGGCTCTCCATCAGCCACAGTGATCTGTATCCCAGGGCCTGGGATCAATTCCTCTGGCCGGACCATATCAGGTCAGACCAGGTTCACTCCAGCTCCTGAATCCAGCAAGCCGACTGCTTGCCGGTCACCGACTGTGACCGGGGTGAGATGTCTGCTCCGGCCGTCCATCTTCTGCAGGTCCGCGCTGAGATGTCCTCCACTCCTGGCTGTAGGCACCGATGAAACCGGGACAGGTGTGGCATGGGACGTCTCGCTGGGCGTTGGTTCCATGACTGGTCCGGAGTCTTTGGTGGAAGCCACACGCACGCGGGCCACCAGCTTCGCAGGTGGGGTGCGTTGCCCTTGATGGGGTCTGCCAGAATGCAGGGGTTCCGGGCAATCTGGTCTGATGTGACCAGGGCGGTTGCAGTTGTAGTACCGGCGCCGGCGGGCACTGCTGCATGAGCTGCTCCTGAAAGATGAGGTCCAGCAGGCGTTGGTAAGTCCGTGCCTCATAGCCCTCCACCCAGCGTATCCTGTACAAAGCCATGCGGGTCACGTAGGTAACATAGGACTCTGGGGGCTGCCTCTCTTCCTGCCAGAATTTACCCCGGTAGGCTTCAGGGGTAAAACCGTACTGAAACAATAACAGTTCTTTCAGGTGGTCATAGTCATCAGCATACTCATCTGGAAGCGCCACCATCGTCTGCTTAGCCAAGCCGGACAGTAAGGGGTCCAAACGTGCAACCCTATGCTGGGGAAGCACTTTGTACCACCGACACTGTGTCTCAAAGTTCTTTAGAAAACTGTCGATCTGATCAGTACCTTCCACAAACTTGGTGAGATTGTGCTGATCCAGTTTGAGTTAATCTTTGTTGGGTTGGACAGGGGGGGCAATAAGCGGGTCTGTTCACTGCCATAGTGATAAATTGCAGCCGCTCCTCCGGTGTCCCTCTGTCACCCCACGCAGTAATCAGTGTCAACATTTCAGGGGTGAATGGACTGGTAGCCGCAGCAATCAGAACCCCTCCTGTTGCACTGCTCCCAGGAGGTGCACTCGTTTCCTCCCCGGGATTCCGCCGCCCCGGCACTGGGTTCCTTCCCTGATCTCCGTGTGGCTGTAAAAGGGCAAGCTGAGCCGTATCCTGAGGCTCTGCAAGCCGGGCTTCACAGTCACCAATTGCGTCATCCATGTCTGCGACCTCCTTGTTCTCGTAGGGCAGTCCATATTCACGGCACTTGTCCTTCAGCTGAGCTCGGGTCCTCATGTTGGATGAGCCTTCAGCCTCGCTCATGGTTCACGGTCGCAGCAGTGAGGTGGTGTTACAACTTGTGTTAACTGTTGCACTACTGTGTGTTCAATATCTTTAGTCCCAGGAACTCGCAATTCCCTTCGAGTTCCCACTATATTACATTGTCCCGCAGTACACTGTAATACAGGTTCAGTTCAATACCGCCGCTGCCCCCAGTTTATTATAGAGCTTGTCACGGTAGCTTATGACAAGATATAATGAACACCAAATATCTGGGTTGAACTGAACGAGGCTTAGATATAATAAAATATATTTATTCCTTAAAAAGGTGAACACAGCAATATAGTACAATTAACAGGCAAGAAGGTAACACTTACTTAGGGTTGGGGGATAGAGAAGTATCAGCTAGCAATTCTCCAGCAATCCGGTGACATTCCAGGTGGAATCAGAAGCACAACTAAAAACTGTAGGGTTGACACAGTTTATATACCTTTGTAACCCTATTCTTAACATTGAATACAGACTATTGGTGAACAATTAGCTGTATCCAATCCCTAACGTGGAGACACAGTTTAACCCTTGCCCCCCAGCTAGTTAGCCCATACGTACTGGGACTCTGAGGGTCTTATTTCTGTAGCCCCATAATTAAATCAGGGGCGACGACCAGTCTACCAAATGAAGTATCTGGTAGGATCTTCATTGTTTGTAGGTGTAGACATAACACTTACAAACCACTCCAGTTTGATGCTCTCCGCCCTCAGGTAACAATTAGAGTGGCAGAGTCTGTTGATTAGTACTTGGTTCCTAGTATAAACAATCAGAGCAGTTAACTTTTGATCACAGGGTTTATGCTAAATCATCAGGCTGCCTTTCCTGACCTATTAGCATAGCAGATGGAGTCTGCATTTTCAGAGCAGATCCAAAATACCATATACACTTTAATAATTTCACATATTAATAAATTCCGTTCTGGTGGGCCGAGTGGGTCAAAATTTGCCAGTTCTTAATGCCTACAGTGACTCTAAATATTGGCCAAATTTCAACTCTCTGCGACATCCAGAACCGGAGATACAGAAATGCATTTTAAAACATTTTTAAAATACAGGATTATAATGAAACACGGGAACAGGGGAACATACATTTTCCTGACATGACAAGGTGTAAGACACATTCCTGGACCGCAGTCCAGTTAACCTCTTGCCTCCCTGGTGAGGTCAGGGGGTGGCCATATGGGGTGCAACCCCTTTAATACCGGGCCAACCCCCCTCTCACTCTACAGTCCCATACAAATATATAAATATATTATATTATATATATATACATTGGTGCACACAGTAATGGATACAATTAAAATGATCTATTTCAATAATAAACATACCTGGCGTTAATATTTTAAATAGTTCACATAAAGGATAGTACAACATTTCCTCTTTACTATCAGTCTTATCAGCACCTACATATGTTTCCATCAGATTTTTAGCATCAAACTCCTCGTCGTGATAGTCTTTATGGGGTGTGGATGCCATTATGAGTCTCCTCACTCTTATAGATATCGCTGATCCGCAGATGTAACTGTGTGCTGTCCAATACCTGGTAGAGATGAAAAATATAATTGTCAAAGTTTGCAGAGAACCTGCTGTAGTTCAAAGTTCCTGTAGCCTTGTTGAGTCTGAAGAAATGTAGTTTTGTTGTAATTTGTGAAAACTTTAAAGGGACTAATATTTAGGTTGTTCAATCATACTGTAGAGTAAATTATTCTATTTCATCTTTGAAGATCCCTAATGTTGGTCCCATGAAGGGATTACAATCTACAAGGAATACACAGAAAAGATATTTCAACCACATTATTAAAAAAAGATTAGCAGGGTGACCACTGTTTGCTAACCACTGTGCATCGTGAGAACATGTTGGTGACAAGCAATACTTATTTTAGATTCAATTTATTTATGATATGTTGGAATGTCTATTGTGTCCAAAGGTGAACTAGTGTTAAATGAAAATATGTCTCTTTCTCTATTAGGTCTTGTAAACTAACCTACAATTAATCAATAACTTTCATCATCGTATAGCACTAACAAAAAAAATGTTTTTAAATTTGTTATTATCACATTGTGATAAGATGGAGTAAACGTATTAGCCAGCTGTAGTTGTGCAAAATTAAGGCAGCACTGCAGTTGTAGGTAATACCAATGTTATGTTGGGTTGCAGAATACGGGGTATATATATATAGCGTATATATATCAAGCGTATGAGGGGAACTGGGGGATATTTTGTGCCACAGACTTTATGGAGACAAGCGGGAGACAAAAATATAAAGAAAATAAGATTAGCAAATATTACAATTATTAAATGCTAACGTGAGACTTCTCATGACAAATACTTTGTGCTATGTGACTTTACCAAACTTACTGACTTCTCTACATGAACCAGGAACCGGGATTAAAGTAACAATCACATGTATTATACCTGAAAGATGTATTAAAAATGAAAGAAGCACAAAATGGACAATCAATCAAATATAAATCTCTAAAATGAGATTAATAATAAAATAAGAAAAAGGAAAGTGAGCAAAGCAAAAAATTGCAAAAGATTTAGATAAGAAACCTCACAACGGACGAGTAACATACAAACATACAGTAAGAACAGTGACATTTCTAATTGGGATAAACCATACAGAATTCTGCAGATTAGGAAAACCACAGCAGAAGGTATTACACATGTTCGGTTATTTCTCTAAGGGAAACCCAAAATGGAGCAACATAACTTTCACTGGTTATTAGAGATACTCCATAGCTATGCACACTTACACGTAGTATACTTACCACTTTTACTGTCTTCTAGATTCCCGGGTTCTGTTTAGATGTTGACCTCTGTATTTAAGTTGCTTAGCTCTTGAGTTGTGATTGTTTTCTTGCCTTATGTCATTTAACATGTATTTATTTAAGCACCTGCATATCAAGTGAGGTGTCATGGCTGTTACATTGTATCCACCACCCCTCGTTTTTACCATATTTGAATTAAATAGGTTCCTGCTCAGTGGATGGATGACAGGACACAGAGTATAACAAACAAACATGTGATACATGAAGTGTTTGTGGAATGATTTCAATGATGAATGCTTTATTGGATAAACATACTGTATTAAAGCTTCTGCTTTTGACAATCAGCTGATCACTTACTCATTAAACCTTGGGATTCTAGGGGATATTACTAAAATAATTAACCTTTCCGTTTCCCCACTCCCTGTAACGCTCGGCCTGCCCACAAGCCAGACGAGACCACGGGACTGAGGTGGAATGAGTAATACCATACACCTAGCAGTAAACGGGGGCACGGCGGAGTGTGGAAGTAGCGTAGGTGGTCCAGGTAACAAAAAATAGAAAAGGTTACCGTACTTGACAACTCCAGTGTAGAAAGGTAAAGTCTATAAGCCAATGTCGTGGGATGGAGAGAGCAGCGTAGTAGATTGTCCGTTATCCGTGTCCAGGGGATATAGAAGTCTGGGTAGTAATGTCCAAAGCCAAATCCAAAGGGTACCCGAGAGCAGCGTAATCGAAGTCCAAAGCCAAGGGTCAAGATCCAGGGAAGTCAGCAGAATATCCAGGGACAGTAACAGGATCTGAAAGACAAAAGGGGCCAGGCAACAGCAGACAGCACCAAGGTAGAGAAGCTATGCAGAGCAAGGAGGTAATGGTGAGGGGAGACTAAATAGGGGGCTGGTACCTAACAGGGGAAGGGGAGGAATGGAGGAGCGGCCCGAGGGAGGACCTGACAGGGGAGAAGTGCCTGGGAAGCTGGGGCCTCTCAGAGCAAGGGGAGGAAAGCGTGTGGTGCGCGTGCAGCACTTGAGGAGGCAGAGTCAGGTGCACGGCGCAAGTAAATAGAAGCCTGGGTCCACACGTGCCCGTAAGGGTGATGCGCGTGACCCGGAAGTGCGGGAGCAGCCATGGAGGGGACCGCAAGGAGTGAGGCACTCCACCGGGGAGCCTGGGCGGCACGGAGACAAGGTAAGGAGGCACTGGAAGCGGGTGTACCCGCAGCGCGGATCCTTACACTCCCTCCTCACCACCTGCTTCATGGGGATAGATCAGATTCAAGGGCTAATTATTGGAAGATTTAGCTTGGCCAAAAATATTTTAGATAGATGAACTGGACATGTGCTTTGTGATGAAGACTTTTTGTTTAGCAGACTGAAGTCCTGTATTGTGCTCAATGCTGGTGTATAGTGATTCCACATCTAGGATAACATTAAGTGCATCTTTGTGTATTGTAATTCCATTAGGATGTCTTTAGTCTCCCTAACGTAGGATGGCTAAGATGTCACAAAATGTCTTAGCACTTGTTCAATATACTTACTCACATTTTCTGTTATTTACCTTTTCCTGAGATAGGGCACCCAGGTGGTTTGACTGCATTTTGGTGTACCTTTGGGATGCTATAAAATGTGGTCATAGTAGGGTTCAAATCCAATCCATTATTTAGCTTTTGCATACATGCTATGGTTGGGCCTTTTGGTTAGAGGAGAGCACCTGAGGTACCCTGGGAGATATGTTAATGCCTTTGCAAACTATATTTAAATTGTTCTCATCTCCCACACTTCCTAAAATAATTTCCATACCAACTGTATTGAGTTGATAATCCTAAAGCACCAAGTATATGATATTAAAGAAGCATATGAATAGCACTGTGGAAATTGTAAACACGATACATAATGCTTGGCCCCCTGCAGACGCACTTACCAGAACTCCCTCCTACTGTCTCTGTACGTTCTCCCTACCTACCAAATTGACTGTAAGCTCCTCGGGGCAGGGACTCCTCTTCCGAAATGTTACTTTTATGTCTAAAGCACTTATTCCCATGATCTGTTATTTATATTATCTGTTATTTATTTGATTACCACATGTATTACTACTGTGAAGTGCTATGTACACTAATGGCGCTATATAAATAAAGACATACAATACAATACAAGTAACTGGAATAGAGTACTGGTGTCAAAACCAACAGAACTAGAACCCACAACCACTACTTTTCTAGGCAGGCTCTGAGTTTGAAGCAGGGGAACCTAGTTAAATTTCCCGGTGTCGGCTCCTTGTGACCTTGGCAAGTCACTTTATCTCCCTGTGCCTTAGGCACCAAAAACATAGATTGTAAGCTCAAAGGGGCAGGGATCTGTGCCTACAAAATGTCTGTAAAGCCCTACGTAAAACTAGCAGCGCTATACAAGAACATATTATTATTATTAATATTAACAGCTCTAGTAGTGTGAGCTAAACCAGCTGATGGGTAGCATCCCTGTCACATCCTACTTTTAGTGTGCTCCAGATTAAACTGTCAACCATGAATTGGAATGGGTTTGCTTTTATAGGAAGTCAGTAGAGGGAGCTACTACAGGTATATGCACTCATTTTGGTGCTACATGAAGGATACGCACAAAGGTGGCTATGGTATAACAGAACAGGGACAAACATATTCACTGCACCATCTGCCATAGTGACAGACACATATTGAATTGAAATACATTATTTATTATTTTAGAACATATTATTTTATTTTACATTTATTATTTAAGAACATATTATTATTACTATTATTATTATTATAATTATTATTATTATTAAAAGCTCTAGTAGTGTGAGCTAAAACAGGCTGATGGGTAGCATCCCTGTCACATCCCACTTTTGGTGTGCTCCAGATTAAACTGTCAAACATGAATTGGAATGGGTTTGCTTTTATAGGAAGTCAGGGGAGGGAGCTACTACAGGTACTGCTGCGACAGCTTTTATTCTAACAAATCACCGGTTTTTCCCTGGCTTGTTCCTGGAGTGTGACGCTCTTCAGCTGGCGCATGACGCGTACATTTTGCGTTCCCAGCCACGGGTCATGCCCGGCTGAAGCGCGGTTGATGCGTTTATTGATAATGGTTCAGGATTTAATAGGCTGCAATGCTTCGCGTGTCTGCCAGATGGCAGAAATTCATGAATTGTAATGCGCATGCACTTCAGTAATGTGTCGACTTGCAGGTGTTCCGTTTAAAAAAGATACCACAGTGTGCTATTGTAACTTGGCCTTGAGACTGAAGGAAGAGTTTGCAAAAATGTATCAATTTAGGCTTTTCATATTAAAGAAAGACAAAGACCAGTTTTGGTTACAGTATTCTCCAGAGACCCGCCCGCCATGAGTGTTCACGTGCAGCCCGCTTTCCAAAAACCCGACAGAAGTTATGCGTATTTGATATGTGCCGCGATTAATGCAACAGAGGATAAGATGGCAACAGTTGTTCAAATTTATCAGTATTTTATCGAAAACTATGACTTTTACAAATTTTCGCCAACTCCTCATACGTGGAAGCGTGCAGTAAGGAAAAGGTTATGTAGCGATCCCTGTTTTCATCGTATTGAGCCACAATTTGTTGGAGGGTATTGGTGTGTATCCACAGATTTTTCCGGTATCTATGATCATGAAGGCGACAAAAGGCGAAGGGTCGTGTTAAAACCAACTAAGAAACGACAATCGCTTCCAAGCAATGCACCAGCACCGGCTTCCAATGACGGTCCCGCCGTCAGTGACAACCCTGAGCCTGAGTCTGAGGCTGAACTGGATTTCACGTGCAGTTTCGATGAAGCTTGCATGTACCTAAGAAATTTCCAGCCTCATCAGCTGACTACAGGTGGACTAGTCGACGTGGATGATCAAGAAAGCTGGACCGGCAGTGGACCGGCGCCGGCGCCAGCTGAATGGGAAATACTATGGTGAGTATTGTTGCTGTATTATTTTCTGTGTTTTTTTTATTTTGACAATACTGTATAAATATCGGTGCGATTCCAAAGTCAAGCGATTCTCCTGTAAGCAATATCATTGGCTGAGCGGCTTCTACAGTACTGTACTGCAGATACTGAACAATTGGTGGAACACTAGGCGCATGCGCATGTGAACAGGAGAAAATTATTGGTGGGGCTGGCTGGGTACTTCTTTAGGGGGCTGAGCATTACTGTACATTAAAACTTTTCTTTTTGTTTATCCTCAGAAAAGAAAACGGCTAATAGGGGGATTCGATGGATAATATCGCGTTGTGTGACAATGCCTCGACATTCTAGAAAAGGGAGTGGGGGGGGAAGGGGAGTGGGGGGGGGGAAGGGGAGTGGGGGGGGGGGAAAGGGAGTGGGGGGGGAGAGGGGAGTGGGGGGGGGGAAGGGGAGTGGGGGGGAAGGGGAGTGGGGAGGGGAAAGGGGTGTGGGGGGTAAAGGGGGGTGGGGGGGGGAAAGGGGAGTGGGGGGGGGAAAGGGGAGTGGGGGAGGGGGAAAAGGGGAGTGGGGGGGGGGAAAGGGGAGTGGGGGAGGGGGGAAAGGGAGTGGAGAGCAGGGGGCATATGTATTGTCATATTGTATGTATCCGCATGCCCCCCGTCTGGGCGTCCGTCCCCCCGCTGGCTCGGTGGCTGACCGCTCCCCCTTCTTGGTTCCCCGATGACTCGGGGCTTGCTCTTCGCCCCCCCCCCCATTCCCCGTGACTCGGGGCTCGCTCTTCGCCCCCCCGTTCCCCGTGACTCGGGGCTCTCCCGTTCCCCCCGACGTGCTCTCCCCCCCCCCCCGACGCGCTCTCCCCTCCCCGGGCGATCGCTTGGTCCACCGATGTGCCGCCCGGCTGACTGAGGCGCGTGCAGGTGGCGGCAGGAAGCGCCCTGTGTGGGCCTGGGGCCTGTGTGTTCCTGTGTGTTCCTGTGTGGGCCTGGGGCCTGAGGCACGAGGCTGCACGGCTGAAATAAGTGAGTCACTGGCGCCATAAGCTGAGGCGGGACGCGCAGTGGTGTGACTTACCTGGGCGGGAGGAGGGGGAGATAGTGCCGGGGAGGTAAGGGAACATTGGCGGCTGGGGTAGAAGGGCCGCGCTTCCCCTCCGTCCGGAGCCTGGGGTAGGAGGGCCGCGCTTCCCCTCCGTCCGGAGCCGGTGCAGGGCGGCGCACGTGATGGGGGGGACGGCGGGGGGACGGGACAGAGGGGTAGTGTGTGTGTGTGTGTGTGTGTGTCTCTCTCCTTTGGGCCGTCACTCCGCCTCAGGCCAATGAGAGGTGTGCGGGGGCGGCCGGCCCAAGGGAGCAATTTCATTGGCCTGAGGGACAGAGGCTATGCAGACAAACATACAGTGCTTTCAGCTTTCAGAAATATATAGTAGATAAATATATAAATATAATTTAAAATAATCCGTTCTGTGGGTCTGAGTGGGTCGAAATTTGCCTGGTCCTCATGCGGAAGTACCCTTGCCATAGTGGCCAAATATCAGCCTTCCACGTCCCCCTGAACCGGAGATCCAAAAATACAGTTTAAAAGCACATAACAAAAGTGGCTTTTTTCTGCCATGCAAGTCAATGACAGAAACCTAAATTTACCATTACCCTGACTCCGTTCTGTTGCCACGAGATGGTTGCTATTTTCCATGAAATCCTGCCGGAACTAGGACTACATGGTGACCGAATCTGAGCCCTCTAGGTTGAACAGAACCGGAGTTATGGGTTCCAGGTTTCTGCTCATTCTGATTTAGCCGTTTCAAAGTAGCGCAGCTATCTCCGCCAACACACAACAACATCTCCTTTGTTTAAGTACAGCAGGTACTGTAGGTCAAAACATGTACAGTACAATACAGTTCAGCACAACAGTATGGTCTCACAGAAAGTCATCCACATTGTCCATCCATTGCCGATTCCTTGCATGGCGCAAAATGCCATTAATGCAGTCTCGAACGCCTTTCATCTGTAATTGGATAAAAGTGCCACATTTCATCCAGAATTTTTTTCCTTATATTGACAGGAAGCGCCTTTTGTACGCGATTCCCATCGTAGTTCACTTTGAAGGCCCAGTCGCAGTACAAAGAGTAGGGAACATGGTGCTTAAATATGAACAAGGCATACTTGTGGGTTGCACCAGCACTCATCACCCTATACTTCTCCCTGAGCTTCGGTGGCAGATCGCACAGGGTGATGTCGGGCACCGTATCGATGCGAGCGGGTGTAGGTTTTTTGGGAGTGGATGTGCTTGAGGCGACGGACGATGGTAGGTTGTCTGTGAGGAAGCTTTCCTCCAGTCATGGTTGCCGTGTTGTCTCCTGGCGTGGTCTTGACGGGGTTGTCATGTCCTCCTCAATGGCATACATGTACACTGCATCTTCTGGTGGAGGGGGTGCACTTGGTGATGGAAGGGGGTCGAAGGTCCCATTCATCACATCCATGCCACCCCCCTGCACCAGCGTCGGGGAAACAGGGGCATTAGCACCGAGCAAATAATGTATGCCCGCTATGTCAGCCTCTATCTTCTGCATCAATCGATCCATCCGTTGATCCATTTGTAGCATCCGTTGCTCCACATTTAGCATTGTCTCCAGAAGCAGATCTATCTTTGCCAGCACAAGAGAATTCCTGGGGAGATCGACACTTATTCCATTCAGCATCTGGTCTAACGAGCTGCTTCTTGTGCATGGCGTGTGAACATCTGGGGGGATGGGTGCAACGGAGGATTAGATGGGGGTTCCATGGACAGAAGCGGCATCGACATGGAGGAAGAGTGCAGGAGGTGACCTGTGGATATCCGGTAAAGGAGAAGCGGCAGCGTCGTCGAAGAGGGATGGAGAAAGTGACCTTTGGATTTCCGGGCAAGAAGCAGAGTCGGCTAAGAGCAAAGGAGAAAGTGACCCGTGGATTTCAGAGGCGGCGGCGTCGTCGGATAGAACCGGAGAAGATGGGGGTGGAGAAGACGGGCTGAACATTTCCGGGACAGCTACAGCAGAGTCGTCGAAGCATATGTGAGGAAGTGGTCTGCGGGTTCGATGGGTTGGCTGTCAATCGTTTTTGCGTCGAGAGTACATCACCGTATATCTTCTTGACATAATGAGGCTTACGTCTAAGAAAACCCTTAGCCTTTGGGATCAGCAGAAGATTTTCTATATTGGCCTTAGCCTGTCGCTTTGGCCTTGGTGTGGAAACGGCTGCCGCCTTTCGCATTTTCAGCTTGACAGGCATGGCAGAAGCGAGAGGATTCCTGCGTCCATAGAATCGGGGTTGCTCCATGGAAGCAGGTGGCACAATGCAGTTTCTGGACAAGGGCAAGTTCAGATAAAGATCATCGAGTGGTGGGCTATGCAAAGCGTGTAACCTTTTATGCATGTCGACCAGGTACAGGTGTTGAAAGTGGGCATACTCTAATGTGAGTCATTACCGTATAAATACACCATCCATTTTGTGTATTGACTGCACATAGAATACACATCGACTAAACATCGAATATACATTCTTGTGTTTGTATTTCTTTCTACTCGCTGCAATGCCTGTTAAAAAGATTTCAAAGGATCTCAGCATGCGAATTAAGGAGATGTACACGAGCGGACAACGAATTGTTGCTATCCAACGCTGGTTAGATACTTCTGGCATCGTTGTGCCAGCTATCATGGACACAGTAAAAACAGAGAACGCAAAAGGGCACCAAGGGTAACAAACGCGTAAGTATATTTATAAAACTTTACAACAAAAAAAATATAGAAAACTGTACGTACTGTACTGTACTGTTCATACAGTACAGTACATCTACAGTACAGTTCTGTATCTAATACTGTTGTTATTTCTGTTGATTTATATTACAACATAGTTAGTATATTAATATTTATAGTACAAAAGTATACATTTTTTGTATATTTATATTTATCGTACAACAGTATATATAGGATGTATATTTATATTTATATTACAACAGTATATATATTTTGTATATTTATATTTATAGTACAACAGTATATATATTTTGTATATTTATATTTATTTATATTTATAGTACAACAGTATACATTTTTTGTATATTTATATTTATCGTACAACAGTATATATTTTTGGTATATTTATATTACAACATTATATTTATATACATTTTATATTGCTGTATATTAATAAAACAATATATTTTCTTTACATTGTAGGGAGACAACTCTTCTGGTGGACAAAATAAGTGAGGAGAATGATGAGAGGAGTGCATTAAGGGTTAAAAACACTCTGCAGGAAAAGCACAATCTGACTGTATCAGAGAGCAGCATAAAGAAGATGAGACGCAGCATTGGATGGAAATATGGACGTGTGAGGTTAGTACTGGACAATACAGGAGGTAAAAGTGTTGTTTAGGAAACTGTAATGTACTGTACAGTGCCGCTAAAAAAATTTATTCCTTGTCATTACAGAGCGTACCCCATGATACGGGACGCAAACAAAATCAAAAGAGTGGTCCAGGCCCAGGCATGGATCGACAGTGGGGAGACTTTCCAGGATTGGATCTTCACTGATGAGTCTACTGTGTCGCTGGAGAGATTTGCAAGCTTTGCATTCCACAAAAAAGGCTTCATATCTTTGAAGCCGCGGCCAAAACAACCCGTGAAGCTGCATGTGTGGGGTGCCCTCTCTAGGTGTGGACCAGGATGCATTGTCATCTTTGAAGGTAAAATATATCAAATATAATGTAGCCTTATGCACTGTACTTTACTAGTGTTGCCTTACTGTATGCACTGTACTGTACTATTTGTGCAGTTTTTTGCGCACTTTTCTTTTCTTGCTATAGGAATCATGAATAAAGCTTTCTTCCAAGACAACATTGTCCCTGAGATAGTGCAATACATCACACGCGAGTTCCCCAATTGTCACCGCTTCTACCAGGACAACGATCCGAAGCACACCGCGTCAACAGCGCATATCCTTGAGCGCGGTATCAACTGGGTGAAGACGCCAGCGGAGTAAGTGCGGTAACTGTGTCTCATTTTTCCCCCACTGTTTTCACTGTGTACTGTACTGTATCTCTTAAACTAATTGTCCTTTTTTTCCAATGACAGATCGCCAGACTTCAATCCGATCGAAATGGTCTGGCATCAGCTGAAGGACCATATCCGGAAAGTAGCGAAACCCTCCAAAAAGGATGAGTTGTTGAAAGGCATAATGAGTTTTTGGAACGATGTACTCACCGTGGAACGCTGCAATAAATATATAGACCATATTGCCACTGTGTTGCCCATTGTCATCGCGCGTAATGGGCAAGCATCAGGAAAGTAGTACTGTGCTGTAGTATTGTAAGTACAGTATGATACAGGTAAGTATGGCACAGATTTTTTCTTTCCAGATAGTCAGAGTATACAGTAGTTACAATTTTTTCTTTACAGAGAGAGCAGCACCAGCCATCAGGTTCTAGTACATAGAATTTAAAAGTAGTCAGAGTATACAGTAGTTCCAGTATACAGTAGACTAGTTTGACAGTATTATAGTAACTGCCTAGTAACTGCTCAATTTTTGTCTTTCCAGAGAAAGCAGCACCAGCCATCTACAGTAGTACTACACATCACACAATGCCATAATACAGTACGCATATACAGTAACTGCACTAATTTTTTGTTTTCTTGTCGTTTCAGGAAAAAAGGGTGGCCTGGGGTGAGGTGGGGTTTGGTGTCCAGTCAAATCTGTTTGTACAGTAAAATGTACAGTATATAAACAGCTGTAATGATGTACACAAAACCTCTCCTCTCTCAATGAACTACTGTACTGTAGACAGAATGAGGAACAAGATAAAGATGGAAAAAATTATATTACTATACTGTATACAGTATATATATATATATATATATATATATATATATATATATATATATATATATATAATATACATTACAGTATATATTATTAAATAATATTCTTAAAAATGTGCATTATTCATGTTTCCCCATGTTTTACAAATGTTTTCTAAATGTTTATCCAATTTCAATCTGCCAAAAGAACTTAATAAAGACTGCATTATGTATTATTCATGATTATTTTTATATTTTTATTTTTTGGTTCATGATAAAATAAAATAAATATGTATTCACTTTCCTGCTAATCATAATCATAATCATTGACAACAACCACAACCCCCCCTCCCACCCCTACAGTACAACAATGAATAAGAATGAATGACAAAACAACATGAATCAGTTAATGGTTTTTTTACTCTCAATTCTCACAATGCTGTGCAAATCGGATTTACATTTCAAAATCGAGAAGGGATTTTCCAAAGCGTTACCGTAAACAAAGCCTCTAAGGGTTGGGGGGTGGGGGGTGTGATTACATGCAGGCGCACTGAGGCTTTGTAGCTCGGCTATGGACAGATTATGAACACAATGGCAATATTCAGAACATTAACGACTCTGTGGAGAGAGGGGGTTGGGTAGGTGACTCATGCGCATTAAGCAGCAAGGGCTGAAGGATTAGTTGTGCTGCAGTTCAAAGAAATAACTGATTCCGTAGAGTACAGTACTGTAATTTCAAAAGGCTGTTCAGCATAATCATAATAATTTGATCAATAAACTGCCAAATACAACCCCCAAATACAACCCCCAAATACAGTACATAAAAAGCAAGTCACTTTAACTCCCTGTGCCTCAGGCACCAAAAACAAACAGTAGATTGTTAGCTCCACCGGACAGGCAGGGACCTGTGCCTGCAAAATGTATATGCAAAGCACCACGTATTCTCTACACAAAACCTCTCCTCTCTCAATGAAGTACTGTACTGTTCACAGAATGAGGAACAAGATACTGTACAAACGGAAAAAATTATATTTATATATATATATATATATATATATATATATATATATATTATACAGTACATTACAGTATGTATTATTAATTAATATTCATATAAATGTCCATTTTTCATGTATCTCTATGTTTTACAAATGTTTTGTAAATGTTTCTCCGATTTCAATCTGTCAGAAGAATTTAATAAAGGCTGCAGTATGTATTATTCATGATTATTTTTATCTTTGTATTTTTTTCCCCTGATAAAATACAATAAATATTTATTCACATTCCTGGTTATCGTAATCATTGACAACAACCACACCCCCTCCCCCCCCCCCCGACAGTATAAGAATGAATGAAAAAACAACATGAATCAGTTAATGTTTTTTTTACTCTACTTTTAATGCCTCTAAGGGTTGGGGTGGGGGGGGGGGGGAAGTGGTGTGATTACACGCAGGCGCACTGAGGCTTTGTAGCTCGGCTATGGACAGATTAAGAACACAATGGCAATATTCAGAACATTAACGACTCTGTGGAGAGAGTGGGTTGGGTGGGTGACTCAAGCGCATTAAGCAGCAAGCTCCCATCTCTAAAAGGATTAGAGTACACGCAGGCGCAGTCAAACGATTGACGCTTGGCCTGGGACGGATTAAAAACACAATGACTACAGTAACTGTAGAAAATGAGCAAAGCGCCACGTACACTCTACACAAAACCTCTCCTCTCTCAATGAAGTACTGTACTGTTCACAGAATGAGGAACAAGATACTGTACAGACGTAAAAATAATATTTCTATATATATATACACAGATACCCAGCAAGCTCAAACTCCCCCACCCACCACAAAGTGAATATATATTTATGTCAACCAGAGAGCTACTGAGTTGGCAATTGTATATAACAAGAGACAGGAGGTGCCCAATGCTGCATCCAATTGACAAAACATATAAAGTAAAATACTTCAATAATAATAATTGGTTATTTAGTTAACCCTTTGGCCAAAGGCGTCATAAGCCTGCATACCAACGTCAAGGTATAACCAAAATAATGCAGGTCCTACACTACACTGTGAAACCTTTCCTTTTACCTCTGTGAGAGGAGAAAAAACCATAATGGGTCTTGTTCCTGCAGCAAGTGAAATGACCTTCCAAGTTAAAAGGGTGAAGGAGGAGGAGTGAGCTCTGGGGGGAGGTGCCACAGCCTCCAAAGAGACATAGGTTAACACAGATACCCAGCAAGCTCAAACTCCCCCACCCACCACAAAGTGAATATATATTTATGTCAACCAGAGAGCTACTGAGCGTGGCAATTGTATATAACAAGAGACAGGGGGTGCCCAATGCTGCATCCAATTGACAAAACATATAAAGTAAAATACTTCAATAATAATAATTGGTTATTTAGTTAACCCTTTGGCCAAAGGCGTCATAAGCCTGCATACCAACGTCAAGGTATAACCAAAATAATGCAGGTCCTACACTACACTGTGAAACCTTTCCTTTTACCTCTGTGAGAGGAGAAAAAACCATAATGGGTCTTGTTCCTGCAGCAAGTGAAATGACCTTCCAAGTTAAAAGGGTGAAGGAGGAGGAGTGAGCTCTGGGGGGAGGTGCCACAGCCTCCAAAGAGACATAGGTTAACACAGATACCCAGCAAGCTCAAACTCCCCCACCCACCACAAAGTGAATATATATTTATGTCAACCAGAGAGCTACTGAGCGTGGCAATTGTATATAACAAGAGACAGGGGGTGCCCAATGCTGCATCCAATTGACAAAACATATAAAGTAAAATATTTCAATAATAATAATTGGTTATTTAGTTAACCCTTTGGCCAAAGGCGTCATAAGCCTGCATACCAACGTCAAGGTATAACCAAAATAATGCAGGTCCTACACTACACTGTGAAACCTTTCCTTTTACCTCTGTGAGAGGAGAAAAAACCATAACCTTAACTTGGAAGGTCATTTCACTTGCTGCAGGAACTAGACCCATTATGGTTTTTTCTCCTCTCACAGAGGTAAAAGGAAAGGTTTCACAGTGTAGTGTAGGACCTGCATTATTTTGGTTATACCTTGACGTTGGTATGCAGGCTTATGACGCCTTTGGCCAAAGGGTTAACTAAATAACCAATTATTATTATTGAAGTATTTTACTTTATATGTTTTGTCAATTGGATGCAGCATTGGGCACCCCCTGTCTCTTGTTATATATATATATATATACAGTATATATACAGTATACAGTATATTATAAAGTACATTACAGTATATATTATTGATTAATATTTATTCACATTCCACAGATTGAATATCGTTATACAGTGAGATGGTTTTTGCAGGTTTGTGGAGAAAGGAAAAATAAAAAAAATTACCATAAAAAGTTTTTGGGTAATCACAGGTCCAGTAAGACCATACTGTTGTGCTGGGCTGTATTGTTCTGTACTGTACATGTTTTGACCTGCTGTACTGTACATAAATAAAGGAGATGTTGCTGTGTGTTATTTTACTGCCAGACCGCAAAGCCGCAAGATCGGCAACATTGTCAAAAAAGAGCAATGATCGCGTAATTGGCATGGGAACTAGGGCCTCGGTCAAGTTCACGGCCAATTGGTGTGGGAACATCTGTTCTAGGGCACCTAGAAATAAAATTCATTTTGCCCATAGATGTTAGAAACCCCCTCACTTGACTCCAACAGGGTCCGACCAGTAATGGCGGCGAGAAAGGGTCACGCCGGCGAGGAGGGTCCTATCATTGACCGTAATGGCGGAGAAAGCTGCGCTGCTTTGAAACGGCTAAGTCAGAATGAGCAGAAACCTGGAACCCAAAAAAAATTTATTTTAAATTTCTTTCTTTCTTTAAATTTCTTTTTGGTCTGGTCACTCACTCAGGTATAGTATGCAAGCAGTGGTGGGCGAAGTTACAAGCAGTGGTGGGTGAAGTTACAAGCGCATGCGCAGCAAATTACTGCTGTCAAGCAGGAATGTGATTCAAACTAGACACACGTTCAAAGGAATGGTGTGGGAGAGATGTAATGTGTGCAATGAAATCAAGTTAAAAACAAATTTATTGGGAGAAATCCTCAATTAAAATATACGGTCCTCAATACATAAATCCTATGTTAGCGGCGAATTAAAAATAAGGTGGAGGAAGGGTAGACCAAAAAGGAGTATGTATCCAAAATAAATTCTAGGCTACTGTAGCTCTATACCCTCTAACAGGGCAGGTAAGTACTGTATATGCAATGATAGGCATTCACCTTGATAAAGGACTGTAGAGGTCCGAAATGCGTAGGTGTGTTTGTTACTTTGTTCTGACTCCATTAAATAGCTTATTTTTGGTACGTATCCCTGTTGGTGTTATTGCTTTGTTTACAGCTGGACTTGGTGCTTCGTTTTTTCTTCCTTCGCTCTACATTAAGAGTACCCTCAACGGATGCACATTCAACCCTGGGACATTGGATATACTGGACTTGCTGCCTATAGTGGAGGAAGATTCCCAAGTGAGTTCGTTCCATATTGTCCATATCATTGTGTCAAAATAAGTTCTTAGGATGTTTCATCTACCGGTCACCTGCTGATGCTATTGATACTTTCCTTACTACCTGGTTTGTGGGATTGTTATCTACCGGGCTGCATCCTAGAGACACTTTATATATTTATTCAAGGGTTGTCTTCCATTTTTATATACATATTTTTGGCTACACGCATTGTCTTGAGAGCACTACACACATCTTTTTCTTAAAGTACTGTATATGCAATGATACATTGTATGGTTTCTAAATGTTTCTAAATGTTTCATACATGTGAAAGGAGATACAATATTGCCAAAAGGGCTACTCAAACAATGTCAGTAGCGAGGGTTCCCTTTACACTGCTACAGCACTGTGCATTTCAACAATTTTCAAATGCGACATACAGTACAGTACCGTACAGCAGCACAGCACTGCAAATGCATGTACTTTAAATATGCAATTTTACTATTACTGCGCGCGCACGCACAGACTGTGTACTGACGTACTGTAGGTTGAACCGCGAAGGTATTAGACTTCAAAGACAACAGCTCGCAAATGCCCCCATGAGTTTTTACACGGCACTGCAGTATTGCAGACAGCGAGAAGACAATGCTTAAATCACAGGCGCGAAAATAACGCAATTCACTCTGGGCGAAAACGACACAAAACCGCACATAACCGGGATAATCTGAAATTCGCGGAGCTAGCCGAGTTAGAATAAAGGTTGTCGCCACTGTATATGCACTGATTTTGGTGCTACATGAAGCATATGCACAAAGGTGGCTATGGTATAACAGAACAGGGACAAACATATTCACTGCAGCATCTGCCATAGTGACAGACACATACTGAATTGAAATACATTATTTATTATTTTAAACTGCATGCAGTGATTCCGCATGCTTTCCACAGTTTTATTGGGTTGACAAGTCTAAGGCACCTCATGAGGAATAGGATATGGTTGCAGGACAAGTCTATTAATGCCATTTCCTCCACTGCAGAGGTCAATTAAAAATTTCACAGGTGGTGTTAGGACCTGCATACTGTTCATGCCATGACGTGACTGCAGGCTTATAACGTTCTGGCCAAAGGGTTTAACTAAATGACCCTTATTCATGAGAATACTAACATTAAAGTATTTAACTACAGATGAAGTCTCCGTTTCGGGTTGAGCCTCCAGGGACACTCCATGGGCTGTCAGCTGGCTCCCCGCTGGGGAATTAGTGACTCCCCATGGCGCGCTGACACCCACAATTGCTTTCAAAAAGCCAGGCAAATCACGCGTGTGCCTCTTGTGTGTGCAGCGTGGGGGGGGGGGGGGGGGTTCCCACGCCGGAGTCACAGGGACGACATGCCAGAACCGGAGATCATATCTGTATGTATTTTATCCCATTGGATGTTGCATTGGGTATCTTTTTTTGTTGTTGTATACATTTGGCCATACTCAGTAGCACTCCTTTTGACACACACACACACTATATATATATTATGGTGGGTGAAAAAAGTGACAAAAACCCTCCACAGTAAAGCATAAAGCAACTGTAAATATTACTGTATATTCATTTGCATGTCTTAGACAGGTCTGCAACCCTGTATTTCACCATTTTCGCCCAGTACACATCACTTCCACTGCAGCAAGGGATTCTGGGAAATGACATGCAAATGAGCAAACAGTGCCAACCTTTTATCTCAAGCTCACGTTACATGAACAACCCTTAGCCAATGCATGCTGCTTTAGACACAGCTTTTAAGCAAGGGCTTAGGAGATGCAAAGCCAGTAAACCCACTCACAAACATGTTTCAACCTTGATGGGTATCATCATTGTGAGGTTGGATGCTGGCATTTGCTCAAAGGAGATTAAGAGTCGGTAATCACCACACTTATTAAGGTTATGGTGGGTAAAAAAAAGTGACAAAAACCCTCCACAGTAAAGCATAAAGCAACTGTAAATATTACTGTATATTCATTTGCATGTCTTAGACAGGTCTGTAACCCTGTCTTTCACCATTATCGCCCAGCACACAGCACTTCCACTGCAGCAAGGGATTCTGGGAAATGACATGCAAATGAGCACACAGTGCCACCTTTTATCTCAAGCTCACATTACATGAACAACTCTTAGCCAATGCATACTATATATAAAAAGAAAACATATAAAGTAGCGACAATGTGATAAATGGTTTTAAACAAATTCATTTAGAATGGTGACGGTGAATTGAATGTAGTAAAAATAGTGAAAATTAATTGATAAAATATTATTAATTACACAGTGCTAGTATTCTGTATACAAAAAGTGATAAATAAATGAAATTATAAGAACCAGTCCTTATAGAAAGTCCATCAAGTTATAGACAATTAATTCTGGTGAGGGGGTCTCCGGCAGCTCTCAAAAGGATTAACCACATCCGATTATGACCTTGAAGAGAAAGAGAAGAGATAGCGCACTCCCCATAGCGTAAAAAATAGGCAGTTGTGAAAAATTATCACCGCCAACCAGGTAACTCCTCGTCCGAAATCCAAAGTCCAGATCTCACTCCGTGGTTTGGGGGAACAGCGGTCCGCTGAGAAACCTTGAGGCACCTTTGCATGTTCACAGATGGTCCGTTTTGAGTTTCAATACAGTCTCCTGCAGTAGTAAGCCGCAATTCTATTCCGCGATCTGGCCTGATTATGCGCATGCGTAATGACGTAATGTCAGTGCATGATGCGTGATGACGCTCCCTGATGTGTTTCGGCGCACACGGGCGATTTTCTCAAAGGGTTACTGCCAATAGTATAGGTTCAAATAGATAATTAATCAGCAAATCGGCTCTTTGCTCAGAATGTAAATAAATTGTTCTAGCAACATTGGCAATGTGATTATAAAGAGTATAGAACTCTATAAAAAAGATAAACTTGTTAGCTAAACTAAAAAACATCTTACTAAAAAAACTGCTAAGAAAAATTAAAAATGAGAAGTGGTTAACTCAAATTGAATTTGAATGTTGAAAAAGGAGAACTGGCGCTCAGCCAAAGGATTGGGTCACAAGCAATAACTAAAGAATGATTCTTAATTTAATCCATAAAACAAGGGGAGGTTAGCACCCTCCTACGCGTTTCGTGTACGGAAGTACACTTTATCAAGGAATTGTTTCGTGTGCGGAAGTACTCTTGATAAAGTGTACTTCCGTACACGAAACGCGTAGGAGGGTGCTAACCTCCGCTTGTTTTATGGATTAAATTAAGGATCATTCTTCAGTTATTGCTTGGTGACCCAATCCTTTGGCTGTGCGCCAGTTCTCCTTTTTCAACATTGAAATTCAATTTGCATTAACCACTTCTCATTTTCCCTGTGCAAGGTCTAAAGTGGCCTATAATATCGCCCTGCTTACCGGTGACGCCTTGGCCTGGGCATCCCCATTTGGAACAAAGACCAGAGATCACTCAGGACTACTCC